>NC_072008.2:156985000-157065000 GCF_028885655.2 Pongo abelii | reverse complement strand
CACTGGCAACTCATCAGAAAAACAAAGTAGGCCACATTATATAGTTCTTCACAGAAGCACCTTTACCAACTAAAAGTTAACACTGTATGCTCCATCTTTATAGAGAATCAACAAAAGAGCCATCAAATTGAAAAGGATTCAAGAATCTTTGGATAATATACTGCCTGAAGAATTGAATCACTGTATCACTATCTTTTAGAGAAAAGCCAAACAACAAATTTGTCCTTGAATTTAATCCAGGAAGAATGTGCTGTTTCTGACTTGTCTTCAGAAAATGAAAACTCTATATCCAACATGTTTCTCACCCTGCCAGCAGTCCTGAACCTAGAGCCAAATCATACTCACCAAGGGTTATGATCTGCTCAACTGGAAGTCTTAAAAGCCCCCATTCCTTTAGCTTCCTGCACATTTCCTATATTCCATTCTATTTTAAAAAGGGATGTGTGAAATGACCAGGAGTGAGAAATACCAACTTTTGGATGGTGATTACCTCTGCTGTGAAGAGGGAGGAAAGGATGGGATTCCTTCAGCTGGGTGGTGGACCCACAGACATCTATGTTATTTTTCATAAGCTTTTTATAGTAAATACTTCGGAACGATTTTTAAGAGGAGTGGCGGACAAATGGCAGAGATGGGGTGGGGATGAATGTATGTTCTAGGGGGACAAAACGGCTGCACGAGAAGTCCACAGGTGAGGAGGCAGAGGGCTTGTTTAGGAAGACCAAGTTGCTTATGGGAGCCAAAGCACGGGGTGTATACACAAGGGAGCGGGGAAAGAGCAATGCTGGGAAGATAAGATGGCAGCAGAGTGGTGAGGACCGTGAACACCTGGCTAGGGAATGTGCGATAAGGTAGGAAAGGAGAGTTTCTGAGTAAGGGAATGAGAAGATTGCAGGTATGTCTTAGGGAGCAGATAAAATAGAAGGGAGAGACGCTGAAGTCAGGGAGGCCTAGCTGAAGGAGACTGCCAGGGCCTAGGAGACAGACACCGGGGATGAGGGTAGGGCAACATGACTAGAAAGGATGAGGCAAATGTGATGAAGTCTACAGAGAAGCGGGGATGGGTAGACAGAGGAGACTCCAGGGTGATGAGAAGAAAATGGCACCATTAAGAGAAACAAGAACACCAAAAGAAGGAACTGGGGGGAGGGAGAAAATTGATTTGAACAATTTCAGCTTGACCATGAGTCTGGGATGCCAGGTGAAAATTCAAGGGATCTCCAGCAGGCAGTAAGGAATGAGAAACAGGGGCTCAAAAGAGAGGTAGCACTAGGGGAAAAAACATGGCCAGGGTAGCATCTGCTTTGCTTATCTGTCAGCTGTTGTCATGCTCAGATGAAAGAGTCAACGGAAAAAGGCTGGGTAAAATCTAAGGAGCTTTGTTACTACACAATTTCATGTGCATGGAAGTGACTAAAGGCAAGGGGGTAGTTTAAAGCCACGGGGAGAAGAATAAATGCAGAGCAGCTTGCTGAGGCCTGGAAGCTGCAGAATCTTTACAGAGAGAGCAAGATGGAAGAGGACTGCGAGAAAGACCCAGGGACTCACATCTCCATGGAATCTGTTCTCACTGGGGCTCCTGTGAGCCTCCTCCTGGCCACACACTCCATGGCCTCTTTTCATTCTTTATCTTACTGAAAACTGGCAACATTTCACACCATGCCGCTCCCTTCCTTCTCGAGATTCTCTCTCCTACTGACTTCCATCACAGCCCTTTATCCAAAGATTTTCTACTGCTTTGGCTGCTGCTACTTGGTTGTCTCCACTGGCTCGTCTCGCTCTCCGCACCATGGAAAAGTGTCCATGTCCCCCGGGGTCCTCTCCTTAGCCCGTATCTTCTTATGTTACATACTCTTCCCAGCTCATGAATGTCTGTGGTCTTTAGTGCTACCAATATGCTAATGACTTCAGAAGCTTCAGAGTCAGGTTTCCAACTGCTTCTGAGCCATTTCCACGTGGTAGTTGTAGAGTTGTAAGTCCATGCCTTCAGACTAATTTCCCCATTGGGCTTATCTATAACATATTCCTTCTCCTATAATATAATGTCAATTCAGATGAATGGGAGCAGCTCCTATCTTTCAAGTGAAAGTTTGTTCAACTCCATCCTCCAAATGGCCACTCAAGCCCTCCAAAATCTCTCATGGCTGTCCCCTCTTTTCTATCTGCACTATGACTGTATTAAGGCCCTTATCACTTACCTGGAAAACTAAAATAACTTCCTAGTTGGGCTTCCTGACTTCAGTCTCTCCCGCCCCTAACCCATCACACACACTGCAGCCAGAGTTCTCTTCCTGAAATCACATTGGATATGTCATTGTCTGTGTAACTTGCATACTGCTTAACTGTGACTTATGAGACTCTTAAGGCTGCTGGCTCTTCTTCCAGCCTCATCCTCTTCTGTTCCCCACGACTCCATCAACCCCCAATGTTCGAGCTCCAACCGATCATTCAACCATCTTCATAACAAATGGTGCTTTTCCATATTGTTATACATGCGATACAGAAAAGTACCATATAGATATGGAAACTCTCTACCTGATATGCTCCTTTTTCCTTCCTGTCCAGAAAACTGTTACCATTCGTCAAGAGTTGGTTCAAGTATCATCTCCTCTAGAAAGCATTCTATGACTTGCTACACTGGCATAATCGTCTTCTCCCTTGTATGTCTTCTTCCTTCTCACAGCACTATGCATACCACTGTAGGCTTTGTCATATTATACCACAATTACTCAACTCTATATCCTATGAGGCTGTGCAGGCCTCAAGGTATAGTATTATGCACCTTGCACAGTATTAAATTCACCATGGTGCTCAGTGAATGTTTCTGGAATGAAGACATGAATGCCTGAATGAATGAGGGTTAAGGTATCTTTCTCATGCACTAGAGCACCTAAACACAAAGTGCTCCTGGAAGGAATCCTGAAAGCAGTCTTACTCATGGTAGTCTACCAGATTACAGGGTATCACCTACCTACAACAGGCCCTACTATAGTCACAACATTAACCCAAAGCCAAATTCCTTAGTACTCTCAAGGCCAAAAGGTGGCTATGGGATTTCTCAAATCCAGAAGCAATGTTAGTATTTCAAGATGCCACAATGTAGCAGGAGCCATACTGTGGTCAAACCACAGTGACTAGACCTTTGCCCTCTGAGCAGCATTAACAACTCAGGAGCCCATTTCCTCCCAAGTTCACTCAATACACTTTTACTGTGTATTACTGTCTACCAGGACACTGTACTAGCTAGGCATGAAGGACCAAACGGACTCAGCATTTGATAAGACCACAGACATAGCAGCAAATAAATATGACAGAATCCATTCATTCAACACACACTGACTTAGCATCTTCAATGTGCCAGACTCCTTCCCAAGAACTGAAAGAACATCAGTGAATAGACAGACAAGCATCCTTGTCCTTAGAGAGACAACAAACAAGATGAATCAGTGAAATATATAACATAGGAGACAGTGACAAGCACTCAAGAGAAAAATTAAACACCGAAAAGACGTATTAAAAGTTTAGCTAAAGGGCCAGGGAAGGTTTCATAGCAATGTATTAACACAGAGGCATGAAGAAAAGGCTGCAGGGACACAAAGAAGGAACGATTCCTTCAAGAGAAGCTGGGGAAGACTCCAGAGAGGGTGTGGCTCTTGAGGTGGGTTCTGAAGGATGAATAGCAGCTTCTGAAAGGGGTGGAGAAAGGGCATCCAGGTTCCGTGAGAATGGCACATGCATGATGGGAGAAGGAAAGGCTCTGCGTAGTTTAAGAACAGTGCACTTGGGAAGAAGTGATGTAAGTCAAGGTTGGAGAAGTCAGAAGGACTTTTATGCCATACCAAGAGAATGGATTTCACTCTGTGGGCAACAGGGAACCGATGATAGTTTTGGAACTGAGAAGCAAGCTGGTTGGCCTCACTCTAAGGATGAACACGCTGGAGACGGGGCATGGGCCAGAATGCGGGGGCAGACCAGGCAAGGAGGGCTAGGTAGAAGCAGGCCACTGTGGCAATCTCAGGACATGGACACTGTTCCTCTACTTCTCTGGGCAACAGGAGGCAGGGAATCTGCCCTTGACTCCTTACAAAATAGCAGAGCTGACTCCAGAATCAGACCACACACATCTGCTCATCACTCCTATTGCAGTGTTTACATACCTGAAACAAACAGGTGTCCACTTCAAAATGCCAGTGAGATGACAGCTTTTTGTCAAACATGCAACAAAATTTTTTTCAGTTTGCAGCAGAATCCACAATTAATGCTCTTGTTTAGGACTTTAATTGAAGAAACACTATGATGACTATGTTTTTAGACTCCTGTATAACCATTTAAATGGCATTCTTTATATGATGTTTTCTGCTGTCAGCTGCTTGCTTTTATACTTGGACTAAATGTTGTGGCCAATTGCTTAAAATGTTTATGTAAAACTTAGTGAAAGAAGAAATAAGTTAGTAGTCAGTGTCAGACAGGCATTTTATTCACCCACTCAGCACTAACTCCATCCTCTAGGGCATCATATACAAACAAAAATAAAACTTGCTGAGAATTCTCCCAATTGTAAAAGTAACACATGTTCATTCTGGGTTTTTGAAAAATATTGACAAGTGAAAGGAAGAAGACAAGACATGCATAATCCCTTTCTTCAGACAGCCCAAATACTTAAACCTTTGGTGTATTTCTTTCCAGCCTCTTTTCTACAGATAATTTTTGTTTTTCGTAGTTGAGGTCACACTACATACACAACCTTGTCATATCATCAGTTTGAATAACTTCCCCAGTTCATCATCAGTGACAGCATAAGGTGGAACTGGGTACACAGGGTGAGTCAAAAAGCCAAGAGTACAAGCAGCAAAAGGGACCATAGTGTTTAATTGCAACTTTTGATAATTCTCACATATATTAGCATAAAATCTTTCAATCTATCCTAATTTGACCCTTGGGAGCTATACAGAATAAATCGAATCCCTGAGCCACAGAAAGGCGCTTCAAATATTCAAAGATGGGTCCATCATGTCCCTTTTTAGTCATCTTTTCTTCAGACAAGATCAGCATTTATTTTGATCACTGCTCAAACTGCAGTCCCTTCACTAACCTGGTTATCTGTGTCTGAACTCTCTTCAGTTTGTTAATGTCCCTCTTAAAACTTGGCATCTGGCTTTGAACACAACACTTCAGATGGGGCTATTGTTACATTTTGTCTGGCAATTATGTTATACTTCTGTTAACTCCGCCTAGGGGAATATTAACTTTTTAATCAGTCATATCCAATTACTGGTTCAAGTAAGCTTGGATCCGTTAAGACAGACCTCCTATCCTTTACTGATAACAAATGAGTAATTGTTATCTATATCAATTTTATATTATTAGTTTTGCTCCAATATCCTACCCAGTTAAGATCATTTCAAACCCTGATCCCATCACCTAGCACATATTGGCTAGTATGGGGTTTTTCACACATTGGAAATGCATGTTTTCTATGTGCTCCTCTGCATTGCATCAGAAATGCTGGAAAGGAAGGGCCCCACACAGCAAGATGTTAGCGATCACCCTTCCTAGCATTAAGCCTGAAATCCACAGGCTGTAACTCCACCTAAGTGTACTGCCACCATTCGGCCCAGGTGTCTTTACCAGGGTCTGTCATATGGCCTTGGTTCCATCAAGACAATGTGTCAATAACACTCCCAATGGTTGGTTTCTTTTCTAAGTACTTAAGAATCATCTGTTTAAAATGATTATTTGTAGAATTTTTGCCAATTGTTGCCAAGGGTGAACATCCAGCTTGCTGTTGCTAATTTTCAGAATCTTCTTTCCCATTCTGGAAAGCTAAAACATTCAGTCATCTAAACTCTTACTTAAAAGTTTGAATAGAGTCACATAAATAAAATGCCCTGTGGCCTGATCCATGTACATGTCCCTACAAGCACTGTGCTAGAGGAGATTCCAGAAGTTGGGGCAGCTATAAAAGTGGGCTCCCACAGCTAAGGCAATGGGGATAATAAACAGCATTTTTTCAGAATTCAGACATAATAATGAACACCATAAAAGAAAAAAAGATTAAAAGATACAAACTAATCTAGATTAGAACTGTCCTAAAAAATGGTGGGGTAAAAGCAATAAAACAAAAGCTACATTTCCCCGACAGCCTCAAGGTCACCTGTGTAGAAGCTGCTGATGGGCTACTCTCTGTGAACCCTGGACCTCTTCCCCATTCACATCCTATCAAAATATACCTCCCCTTCAGGCTGACCTGGGCAATGACAACCCACCACATCCACTGGAAGTCCTTCGGTGACAGCCACAGCAGCTACTCACTCTCTCTTCCCTTTCTGGGGCATTTCTTTTCCATGTTATTGTCCTAGTGATGGAACATTCCTCAAAATGCTGTGACAAACCTTTCATGGTCAGGCACTGACAAGGTAGAGTGGCAGTAAGCCATACCATAGTCATCCTAGTTCTACACTGCTACCTGGTGCTTTATCATTGAACACTCGGAAAAGTTCTAGAATGGTGGGCTTTACCCAGAAATTCACATCTGTATCTTCCTCCGTGATATTTTAGAAAATATAACTGTGCCAGGACCACAGGCCTGGATATTCTGATGCAGTCTATCGAGGACATCTGTATTTTTTTATTTTTAACTTTTATGGATACTGTGTTGTTAAGCTCCACAAGTGGGTTTCATATGTGCTTCTGGCAAAGAACCACTGTTCTACACCTAACTTCTCCAAACCAGCAAAAGGTTACAATAACTAACCCCTCCCCAACCATTGTGAGGGATAAGACTTTTTTTAATTGACCCTGTTCCTTACATATACAAGTGTTAGTGTTAAATGAGTTTTGCATAAGCAAACAATTTAGAATTGAGAAGCAAATATACCCCATGTTAATTTGACCCACAGTCAATCTTGCAAAGTAGAAGAGAAACAATTTAGCATTATCTTTAACAGTTAGGGTCATCTTTATGGTCTTATATTCTACTTACCGTTTCCAAACTTCTTAAATAAAGACGATAATTTGTGATGTAAACTCTTCCCTTAATGGGGCCATTGAAAGGACATATGTAAATAACTTCTTTGTCTATTAAGATAAAAAAAGTACCCTAAAATAATGGAAATAGATACCAAGATACACAACAAATGGCACTAATTTAATATAAACTATTCAGCTAAGAATAACTACAATTTTAAAAATTACTGAAAAGGCTGAAAGCAAGCACTGGCAACGTTTCTACATTACCGTGCTGGGTTGAGTTGGGGCAGTGGGAGAACTAGTGGGGCCACACCACCTCCAGGCACTAACAGTGCTTCCCTGAGCTTTCCCACAATGCTGTCACTACCTGGGGCAAGGTGACAATAGAAGTGAATGAGAATCCTGCTGCTGCTACCCTAAGGTGGTTGTAAAGGTAACTATTTGAGCTACTTCAGCCAGAGGACGGCAACTCACCTGGGACAGTCTCACGGACTAACCACTAGACTGAGAGATGAGGCTACCAATCTCTAACCACAGAAACATAATCAGGTTTTTAATAAATAAATGTCAGCAGTAGAAATCTTTACATGTTATTCTGTCTTTTTTTTTTTTTTTTTTTTTTTGAGATAGGGTCTTGCTCTATTGCCCAAGCTGAAGTTCAGTGGCACGATCATGGCTCACTGCAGCCTCAACCTCTCAGACTCAAGCAATCCTCCCACCTCAGCCTCCTGAGTAGCTGGGACTATGGGTATGCGCCACTGCACCCAGCTCGTTTTTTAATTTTTAGTAAAGATGAGGTTTTGCTGTGTTGCCCAGGCTGGTCTCCAATTCCTGGCCTCAAGTGATCCTCCTACTTCGGCCTCTCAAAGTGCTAGGATTACAGGTGTGAGCCACCGCACCAAACCTCTTTCTCTTTTTAATAGTCTAGAATAGAGTTTGGCTAGGTTCATTTCAAACACTGAAGTGATATAAAACAGGTGGCCGAAAGAATAGTACATCTTTGGTAGAATAAACATAAGGAGAAGCTAAATCAGAATAATTAATTATAATAGAAATATGCCTCTCTTATCTTTCAGGGATGTCCTTGAATGTGTTAATGACTTATAATGATTTTGAAATCCCTTTCTCCTCAAGTTCTAAATAAAAAATACTCAGTAAAGCTACTTTATGCTAGTTCCATTAGTTACCACCTGGGTTAAGGTTCAGGTGCTGATACCTACCACCAAAACTTCATATGTGAAGATGATCAAAAGTGAAATATCTTCTTTGCTCTTATCCAGAAATCGGGATGAACACATCCCACTGGTCTCCATTTCAAGACTAGAATGTGTGCAAGTTTGTGGACTCAGAACAGAATTTCTCATGGTGTATGGCTAATTCCCAAAGGTACCTCGCTTAGGACCGCCATCTAATTAGCACCAGGTTTTAGCCATTTAAGCTAAACAACCCAGATCTTAATTAATCAAAATGTTCCCTGGAACAATGGTAATCACATCTGCTTCAAATACATTGAAGTCTGAAAGGAGGGTGTTAATCCACATATAAAATTTGCCCAGAACATTAGCACTTGGCTTAGAAGCTGTCAGATGCTTCTATATTCTTAAGCCATAATGATCTAGCCCTTCCAAAGTTGATCCCTTCCTTTTAGTATATGTTTATCATGAAAAATAACATCAAAATATTACCTAAATACTAACTTCCATTTTCTGACAAATAAAAGATATTTTAAAGCAATATGTTCTCCTGTATTTCAAAGAGGAGAATACTTAAGCCTTCAAGCCTTTAAGTTTATCATTTTAAAGCATGCATCATTGACTGGAAATCATTTTGCTCTTAAAACCTTAAACCATGAGAGCTTATGGCTCCAATGAGAGACTTTCAAGAGATAATCCACATTTTTTTCCCCTAAATCATTCTCAGTCTTTGGCACAGACACAAGAATATCACTACCCTTGTGAGCATGAAGCTCTTGAAAGAACTCTTTAATCAAGAAAGGGATGCAGAGAGTTCTGTGTTAACGCTTCTAAACAAAGGTAGCCTATTTGTCTAAGCCTGACTGCTAAAGAGTAAGCGGCACTGAAGCCACCTGATCCTGCCAGACTTCTCCTCAAGTTATGCAAATCTTAATGTCAGCAGGTCCTTACCAGTGATTAGTGTTTCTCCTGGAAGTCGAGGAACAGCCTCAGTGAGATCCCGATTGACTCCATCTCGAGACGTCTAAAAACAAAACAGACGCATCAGAAGTAATGACGTTACATTTACACACTGTTTTTAAGCAACTAGGAATACAAGCCACTAGAAATATTTTTTTTAAAGAAAAAGCATTAGAGATTTAGCATTTGGGAAAACTGGCACAAAAATTCAAACAAAAAAATACAATCTAGCACCAACATTAATTAGATGTGTCAACTTCTAGTATTAAATAATGCTAGCATACTTTTCAATAATATTAATTTTTAAACTACATTTCCAAGCACTTTAAAGTTAACAGCTTTCGGGAAAGTGATAAAAAGTAAATATTAAGTGTGTTCTATAGATACACATACACTGTAGCAGCTTTCTTTTTTTCATATTCGGCCATCTTTTGGGAAGAGTAGGAAGGAAAACTTCAATTCCATAGAGGCTTAACTGAACAACAGTACAGCCATTAGCCAGAATCCTATTACAATGCCCGAAAATCATTGTGATTACCTATTGCGTTTCCTATTTCACTAAGACCCGTCCTCTCTTTTTACTTCCTCACATTTACTAAGATCCCTGTCCTAGATAAGAGGAAAGAGTGGTCTGTCAGAGAACTTTTGAGCTGGCAAAAGTCTTAGGAGCCATTTGTACAAATTCTTCACATCACTTTACTATTTCTCTAGGCTTCCTGGCTTTAGAGGTATTCCCAAGCGTGTGCCTCATTCAATCACTTCCACAGCTCTGCTAGGCGGGCACAGTATTATTAACCACTACAACCTGCAGGCGAGTTCGCAGAGCCTAATTTGCCATAGATACCCATTGTCTTTCAGGTTCTTCAGCTGCTCTAGTGGATTAATACAAAGATGTGTTGCAGGTGCTAGTCTGATGACATTTGAGGCACATCACTAACATCTGTTTGGGCAAAAAGTTTTTTTCAGTAATATTTCATTTTTTTCTATTTGTTGTCCAAAATCACACTGCAATCATTTCATAAGTGAGGTTACTCATGCTTCCGTCAGAGCAGTTTTGTGAGTATTAAGTGAAAAAATATATATACAAGCACACTTTTATTTTTTGAGACAGTCTTGCTCTGTTGCCAGGCAACAGTGGTGCGATCTTGGCTTACTGCAACGTCTGCCTCCCAGCTCCCAGGTTCAAGAGATTCTCATGCCTCGGTCTCCTGAGTAGCTGGGACTACAGGTGTGTGCCACCACGCCCAGCTAATTTTTGCATTTTGAGTAGAGATGGGGTTTCACCATGTTAGCAGGCTGGTCTTGAACTCCTGGCCTCAAGTGATCTGCCTGCCTTGGCCTTCCAAGTGCTGGGATTACAGGTGTGAGCTACTGTGCACACGTCTATGAATTATCAGAGGCTATGCAAATGGGGAGAATTATTATGAAACAAGAGAAATGTGAATTGTATATTTAGGTGAGATATAAGCTGTCAAAGAGGGGTGTTATGCTGAATTTTTAATGTTTTTTTTTTTTTTATTCAGAGGCAGAATGAAAATTCCTAGCCAATTTAAAAAATTTTCTAGTACTTGCAAGCTAAACATTTTAACCAGCTGGGCAAGACAAACTGTTCTCAGCCGGGAATGCCTTCCTCAATGAGACGCAAAACCACACACCTTATATAAATTGTAGGAGAGGAAAGAAATTATCGTCCTTTAACACTCCCTCTCACTAACTAAAAACAGGCATAACAAGCAAATGCAATACTCAGTATACCTTTTAAATACCACAGTTCTAGGCCAACCACAAAATAAGGGAAGTGAATGTCTGATTAAAACAGGATAACATGGGATTAACATAGGCTATACATTATATCAGAGCAGCATTACACAAAGGATTTATAGTTACATTCTTGAAATTACTCCTGTGTTTAGAACTGATTCTTGTACCATAAAAATACTTAAATACAATAAAAACATATAATCTTGGAGATGAGGATGGTCCTTGTAGGCACCCAAAACAGAAAATATAGATTGATATATGTGATCACATAAAAACTTTAAACTTCAGTATTTCAAAATCAAAATACCATAAATACAATTAAAAGGCCAACAATAAACCAGGAAGAAGACTTGTAACATATTATAGAGCTGATTATCAAAATATAAGGAACAAGCCAGGTGTGGTGGTCCATGCCTGTAATCCCAGCACTTTGGGAGGCTAAGGCAGGTGGATAGCTTGAGGCCAGGAGTTCAAGACCAGCATGGCCAACATGGTGAAACCCCAACTCTACTAAAAATACAAAAATTAGCCAGGTGTGATGGTGCACACCTATAATCCCAGCTACTCGGGAGGCTGAGGCACGAGAATCACTTGAACCCAGGAGGCAGAGGTTGCAGTGAGCCAGGATTGCGCCACTGCACTCCAGCCTAAGGGACAGAGTTAGACTCTGTCTCAAAAAAAAATTATACACACACACACACGGAACACATAATCAATAAGAACTCCCCTCAAAACCCCCAAAAGCCAAATAAAGGACATGAACAATCACTTCACAAAAGAAATGCAAACTAATGACAAACACACTTTTATTTACTTATTTATTTTGAGACAGGATCTCACTCTGTCGCCCAGGCTGGAGTGCAGTGGTGAGATCTCGGCTCACTGCAACCTCTGCCTCCCAGGCTCAAACAATCTCCCACCTCAGCCTCCTGAGTAGCTGGAACTATGGGCGCACGCCACCACATCCGGCTAAGTTTTTGTATCTTTGGTAGAGACAGGGTTTCACTATGTTGCCTAGGCCGGTCTCGAACTCCTGAGCTCAAGTGATCCTCCCACCTTGGCCTCCTAAAGTGCTAGGATTACAAGCATGAGCCACCTCACCTGACCATAAACACACTTTTTTAAAAAAGGTTAACCTCATTAGTAATCAAGAAATATAAATGAAAAGACCACCTTTTGCTCCCTTCTGATTGCTCAGGCATCTCTATCCACCTGGTGGGAGTATAAATTAGCCTTTCTGGTGGATAATCTTAGGGCCTTAAAGGGCCATGAATAAAGCTTATTTTAAATTAATCCCTTCCTTTGAATGCACATTCCAAAATCTCCCTCTAATTACACAATCTCCCTCTGGATACCTTGAACCATTTTCTGTTAAAGTCGTATTTGTTTTGGTTATGCAACAATTTTATCATAATTAGAAAATAATGCCAATATTTAGGAAGGCATAGCAGCCTGCTCAGCAGGCCTTAGCCTTCCAGTATGTCCTTCAGCAACCTTTCCGGGTGGAGGATTGCCTAGTACCTTAAACATAAGGTCTAGCAGTAATTTCACGAGACAGAGGTTTTCAAAAATGAAGTTATGTGAAAGGATTTACAAATGTAAAACTCACTTAACACATATAAGGTATTCTATCTAAAAGCTTTTCTGGGCTGGGCGTGGTAGCTCACGCCAGTAAATCCCAGCACTTTGGTAGGCCGAGGCAAGTGGATCACCTGAGGTCAGGAGTTCAAGACCAGCCTGGCCAACATGGTGAAACCCCGTCTCTACTAAAAATACAAAAATTAGCCGGGTGTGGTAGCACGCGCCTGTAATCCCAGCTACTCAGGAGGCTGAGGCAGGAGAATCACTTGAATCTGGGAGGCAGAGGTTGCAGTGAGCTGAGATCACGCCACTGCACTCCAACCTGGGCTACAGAGCGAGACTCTGTCTCAAAAAAAAAAAAAAAAAAAAAGCTTTTCTGGAACAAGGTGAGACAATAAAGAAACCACATGTATAAATGTATTTATATGTGAATGAATAATAAAATTCCTAATTCAATAGACCAGCCCAAAATGACCTAATATTCAAATATCAAAATAAATGCAAGGAAAGAGACAGATAAATCTGAAAATTCAACTTACCCTCTTAATAGACTCATTCTCCAAGGAGTGTGAATTATATTTAGAAGTTGATGCAGAAGCCATCCTGGAAACTCTACCAAGAAAGACAACATTCAATATCAACTGAATTTGTATGCAATTTCAAACATATGTGACATCTGAGACTTAAATATGGCAACTGAGAGCAAACGGTACTACTTTACAGGTTCTATTTCCATACTAGGCCCCAGTGGTAATGAGACATACAAACGATTAACCAGAGCACAGGCAGTATGTGAGAGTTCCAATAAAGGTGCAGGGGATTAGGGGAAAACAGACAAGGGGAGCTAAATGCACAAGGGGGAGCTCAGCAGAAGACGCCACACACATTCTAGGAATTTTTATTCCTAGTGCTCTAATTGCCATCTAAAACAACTTAATGTTTATTAATTGTGCAACAGGCCTCAAATTTCCATACTCCTTAATTTTTAAAGATAATTTAGAGGCAGCCAAGCAGAATGAAAAAAGAATGGACAATTTAACTCACACTATTTTCTCTTTTAAGAATTTTGTTTTCTCCAAATGATGGCAGTTTAGAGTGGCATGGATTTGATTGAAATCAAATTAGTAAGATTTGATTTAATCAGTATTTTCTAGGGAAAGTATATACTTCATTTAAATAATGCATATTCATCACAATTCAGGCATAAATGAAAGCATTATATTCAGAACACACACAAATACCATTTTAATGCAAGGATTTATTTAGACTTAAGAAGATTACAGCAACAACAGAAAACTAAGTAATGCTTTGGTTATTTTATCAAAGTTTAGGACACAGGTACACATAAAGTCAGTGGGAGGTAAACCACATCCAATTCAACAAGGTGACTGTGGATATTTATAAATATCTTTTTGCCAGGCTGTATTAAGAGCAACCAGACACACTAACAAAATCCAGCAATGGAGAATATTAACCCATTTATGCCGGAGGTTGCAAATTATTTTTGTGAAAAATCAGACCTTGGTGATGACCTTGAGCAGTAGGATGTAAATAACTCCCACAAGCTTAGCGTTCCAATAGTGGAACACTAGACATAAATAGGTTAACACACCTTGGCACACAACCTAGTGGGATTTAATAGCTTCACAGTACTGGCCACTGTCCTTAAGAAATAGTCAAGAGAGGTGACGAAGTCACAGAAAAAGACAGCCACCAGGATGAAGAGGTGGCGAGATGGCCAGTTAGGGGCCATCTTACAAGGTTAGGACTGTCAGGATTCCCCCATGAGAGTTCAACACTACAAGGCCAAGGCTTGTGTCTGTCTGGTTCGTGGCTGTATCCTGGCGCACACTGGAACTCACAACTATCTGGTGAATGATTACGTGGCAAATATACAATACTGTGAAATGCCATGATGGGGCAAACATGTATACTAGTTCACCAAATCCCAGAACACTGGAATTAGGCAACTACCACTGACGCTTGAAAATGAACAATTAGAGCAAAATACGTCTTTATAGAAAGAGATACTCAACTTAGAAGAGCTGAAACTACCTACAGGTAGCACAATGCAAAATTAAAAGTAACTTTCTAAAAAGATTAATGAATAACACTAAAATGAATTAAATTCAGACAAAATAGTAAAATATTCTTTGAAAAACTTTTCTAACCTTAAGTTCATGTACAAGCAAAATAACCCATTATTCTCAGAGATAGCACAATGGACGAGATGAACTATGGAGCAAGTCAGATGTATTTGCTCTGAAATTTTTCTATTGACAGAACAAGACTATATATTAGGGGCAGATTTTCTTCAGTAACAGATATAAAATTACCTTTTAGTATAGATACTTTAATATTTAAAATGCTTCACTAATGTAAGTCAACATTTTAAAACAAAAAGTTAAATTCTTACTATCAAGTCAGTAGAAAAAATCTAAAATCCTGGTTGTACAGTCAACTCAGTCAACGTCACCACCCTGTTTATTCATGGGCCATAAAAGAATGATGAGTCTTCCTGCTACTTCTGATTTTCATGAAAAAATTTCAATTTAAAATGAATATAAAGGAAGAAAGCCCTCATTTTCCCTTCATTTAACTGTTTTACTACAATTCACGTAACATACAGTTCACCCTTTTCAAGTGTACAATTTAAAGGTTTTTAGTATATCCAAAGTTGTGCCACCCATCACCACAATCAATTTTAGAACACTTTTATCATCCCAAAGAGAAACCCCACCCCATACCCATTAGCAGTCACCCACCACTCCCAATCCTCCAGCAACCACGAATATGCTATCTTTATAAATTTGCCCACTTTGGGAATTTCATATAAATGAAACCGAACAATATGCAGTCTTTATGTCTAAAGCTCTAACTTTTAGAGTAACACCAGACACTACTACTACTGTTAATAGTTGGATCCAATACACATCCGAGAAATCCAAAGGTCCAGATAACATGTGCCAGTTCCACAATGAGGCTTACTTTAAAATCTCATCAGTGAGCCTCTCTTTGTTGAATGGTTTTGATTGATCCCTGAAGTTTACAGAAGCTGGAACAGCATCATGCTGGTGTGCACAAATGTTGCAGCTGACTACATTCAAATTCCAACTCTGCAACTCACCATTTGACCTTGAGTAGGTTATTTAACTTCTCTGGGCTTTGGTTGCTATTACCCCCATTTTACATCAACATTATTAGGTGAAACAAATGAATTAATACATTCATGAAGGGCTTGGAACCACACAGTGTATCTGTTAACAAATTACTAGCATTTTTAAAATTTTTAATTTTTATGAGCACAAAAGGATAACTAGTGAATGCCAATGTCTTAGCCAATTCTACAAATTAGTCCTGACCTTGGAAATACTAGGAGAAAAGTTAACTAATACAGGGATAGTGCACGGCTAGCAGCCACTCAGTTATAAAGGGCTTTTTGCTTAAAAAAATAAATAAATACATGACAATAATGGCTCTAATAGGAAAATGGGAAGCAGTGTAGTACTTTGGAAAATGTACTAGACAGGTGTGTACAAGCCCTGGGCTGTCTCTAACTTACCAAGCAAAGAAAGCTCATCCATATCTTCGTGTATAAAATGACTATGTTAGCGTAAAAGCAGTTGGATGATAATCAGAAGCTATAGTGAAGTCTACAAAAATCAGCTACCCTTTTGGTTACAGAGTATTTCATCCCAAAGCCCTAACAATCAAGTTTTTTATCCTTTTTATTTAAAAAACAAAAAAAAATGTTGATTTTTGGCTACCTTGGCTTTAAAGCAAAAATTAAAAGTTGATTCCTTATATATATGTTAACTACAGCATTCTAACCAGAGGTAGACTTCTATCATTTCTGATTCCCCAAAATAACCTTTGAGATGATTTAAGCCCAACCCTCTCCTGTTACAGAGGAGATGAGGGGGGCCTAGAGGGTGTGTGACAAGGTCCTGGAGTGACTTACTGGCAGGGCCAACTCTAACCTAGGTCTCCTTGCACTGCAGAGTCCCTTCTACCTACAGAAAAGTGCTTGTAAGTGGTCTCTGGAAGGAAACCAGGTTGCACGTGACTGGTCCCAATCTCAGTAGTACAGCTTGAGACTAAGAAACATAAGAGAACTCAACTCACCCAGCCAACCAACCTTTGGGGCCTCTAAGCCCCAAGAATTTTATCTGCTTTATTTATTTACAGCACCTGTAACAGTGCCTGGCACCCAAAAGATACTTAACAGGTATTTGTTAAATGAGTGAATGAACTGGGCAATTAAGGATTGGCTAAGGAACATAACAGTTGTTGGCAGTGTAATATTTCACTTAAGCCAGAGGTTCATACAAACTTATGTTTGAAATGGTACGACAAGGCCTTGGCTAATCAGGATGGTCCAGGCAGGGTGGTTCTGGGCAGCAGAGTTTAGTGTATATACTGTTATGCAGTTAACTGCAGGGTTAACTTGTACCCCTTTGAAACGATTTGCACTGAAAATAATTTGAGTAATGCTATCTTCCCTTACAGACTTTTCCATGAAGCAGACATTTCAAATTAAGGTACAGCGATCCCAATACAGGGGGCTGGGATTGGTCAGTTGAATCTATGGAGACAGATACAAAACCTCTTTCACTGCGCCCTTTTTCCAGACTAAGGAACTGTTTTTCCTTTTCTGTTGAATATGAAAAACAACAATACACAAACCTGAAGCACACATAACTAAAAACATTAAAAAACGCATGCCATTTTAACGCTTATGTTAAAATTCTAAAAGCAGCAGAACTAGGAAATAATTTTGATCTCTGCCTCATAGGGCCTTTGCAAGCAAAATGTAAACACCACGGAGAGCTCTATTTCCCATTGTCACCTGAGTTGAGATCAATGGCCCTGAGTGGTTTTTCTGAACTTTTCTGTATACAAACAAAACAGTGACAAAGGTATGCAGCCTTTGTCTTTTGATGAGCCTTAATGTGGTTTATGACTCTGTGTTGGCATTTACGTTAAGTTCAATCATGCTCATTCTCTGGAAAGACGCTGCTTATGGAAACATACTGAGACTTAAAACTTGACTTCTAAAGTTTGTCAGAGAACAAGCAGCCTCTCCGTTCAGAATTCCAGGTCTTTCTAAGGTAGCTGTCCTTACTTAGAAGTCTGTTTTGAAAAAGATACCAAATCTCTTTGGCAGTGGTGCTCAATACTATCAGACCCGAAACTCCCTTTTTATAAAACAAATTTCTGTAAAGTCCCCTTTGCTAGGCCGAAATGAAAACCACGGATATCATCAATCTACACAAGATAAAAAATCAATATACTGTACTAACTCCAATATAAAGGAGAAATAAAAGGACAGTGATTTATAATAAAATAACGTATTTTTCAATGAATTACACCATAACCAAAACACACCCCCATTTCCAATTTGGCCTCTAGGGGGAGTGTCACCCCCAATGAGAACCATTCACAGAGTTCTGTACCTGGAGTGCCAGTAAACGCAGGTAATTTACTATAAACTTATTCTGATTTTTTGCATTAAAGTAGCTTGGATTGTAGGCCACCTAGGAGGCAAAAAAATGAAACGTACCTTGAGACGTCCTCAACCAAATCACTGTGAACAAAGATAAAGGTTTATATTCCAGCCATTTTGAGACCAGGTACACCATCAGTTTAACACATATATTTGCTTATTTGGGGGGAAGAAGTGCTCAACTCACATGAAAATAAACTATGATCTGCAAAAGCAGAAGTTTGGTTCATTTTTATACATTTTCCTTTGAACAAGGGACTGACAAACTTTCCGTGTAAAGGGCCAGATACCCAGACATTTCTGTTCCAACTACTCAGTATTGCGCCGTAGCACTGAAGCAGTAATATGTAAATAAATGATGGGCTATATTCCAATAAAATTTTATTTACAAAAACAGGCTGTCATGCCCTGCATTAAGCTATTAAAATAATTCCCACGTGAACTGTCTTCAGCCAAGTACATAATAATCATATTCTCTTAAACTAAAAAACAAGCTATTAACCCCACCATTGAGAGCTTGTCAAAATACCACTATGCCCACCTACAAAACAATGTGATACAGTTGAAAAAAAGGAAGGGATTCTGTATTCAGACCAATTTGTGTTTCAGATCCCAATTCTGTCACTTAATTACTGCAGTTTCCAGTCTGTAAAATGGGCATGATACCAGCCCTCACGGTGCTGTCATGAGGAACAGGTAAAATTATAGCACAGCAGATGGCACAACAAAGATGCTCAAATACCAGTTCCCTTCCTCCTACCAGAGATGCTTTATGCTTTTTTTTTTTTTGAGACAGAGTCTCACTCTTGTCGCCCAGGCTGGAGTGCAGTGGTACCACCTCAGCTCACTATAACCTCTGCCTCCTGGGTTTGAGTGATTCTCCTGCCTCAGCCTCCCGAGTAGCTGGGATTACAGATGTGCGCCACCATGCCCAGATAATTTTTTTATTTTTAGTAGCAACAGGACTTCACCACGTTGGCCAGGCTGGTCTCGAACCCCCGACCTCAAGTGATCCGCCCACATCGGCCTCCTCCCGTGGTGCTAGGATTACAGGCATGAGCCACCACACCCAGCCCAATGCACTCTTAAGTCACTCCCCAAACTGGTGCTAATATGTTAGGCTGGTTGTCCACAAAATATACCATTATCCTTGATTGCCTAACCATTCTGCACACAGGTTTTCTAAGATGATCAATCTAATCTTGCTAAGACTCCAATCAGCCTTACAGTAGTTTACCTTCAAATATGCCTCCTTCCATTAAAAAAAGAAAACACTTGACTCCTAGCCCAGGGAAACTTTCTGTGAAATCCTTAACATACAGATCTCATCTCATTACTTTCTATTCAGGCCCAGGTATCTAAAAATAGGCTGGAAATCTAACTATATTTACTCCAAAAAAGGATCCCCCAAGTAAGTGGCTTACTGTCCACATAGACACATGTAACAGATGCATTAGAGCTTCTTGATTTGTCTTGGTCACTTCAAATCTTAGGGCTACAGTGTATTTGGTTTGATGATTCCTCTTTGAAAATTATAAGATGCTATGTAGTATTTCATTTAAAATCTCACTCTCTATATAATTTTGATATTTACAATTCATTTTAAACATGAGGATATACCTACCCCTATTTCTTTAAATGTTGCAAAGACCTTTGGCTAAAAATAATATAATTCAGACTCAGTGGAGAACGCATTTTGAATCATTTTTTCCAGTGGCTAGTGATGGATTTGGGCTGATCTCTTCACCCTATTTCTTGGTCCCCTCACGACAAATGGCACATCTTCAAGACAGCTGATTGGCTTTAGTGGCATGAGCTGTGGCCATGGAACAGGGTAACTTTAGAAATTCTTCGTAAATTGAAAGTGATATGGTAAGTAAACTATTAGAAAAGTCAACTACTATCAGGTTATCTGTTTTTAATGTACAAAGGCTACCTAGCAATACTGCATACATTTAAACAGATCATTAAACTCACCAATGGATTTTTTAACAGTCAAATACCTGCCAGTAAACAAAGTTTTAAAATAGGAACAAGATCAAGTTCCCGTGCATCTGCCAATTCCAAAACTCATGAACCCAGCTGATCTGCTCAATGAAAAAAACTGTATTTTATTGAACTATTTTCCCCTGTGAGAACTATTCACAAAAAGTACATTTTAAATTTATAAGTAAACAGTAACTTATTTAGCAAAAGTTAAAACAGTAATTGTTGAAGAATAGAAACGTATGAATAGTTATAACTATGATAGTAACAAAGGTGCCAGATCAAAACATCTTCTTACTTTCCAAGAACCTTCTCAGGTCTGGGCTAAAGGACCCCAAATAAAAGCCCAGGCATTGGGCATTACTGATGAAGATTCTTCCGAGCACAGACAGTAGTGGAGGAGGGGGAGAAAAAGGAACTCTAGATGGATGTGCACAGTATCTAGAAAACTGAAGAGAGGAGAAAAGGTTGGAGATAACCTGCCATTTGAAACAATTCCTCTAGGTACTCTCATTTGAAGGCAGAAGCAGGGGCTTCGTTGGCATCTGCTTTGTTGGCATTTACCTGCTTCAAAACATGGAGAACTTTTCCTGACCTCCCCCCCAACCCCCGACACATACACGCACTCTCCCTCTCTCTCTCTCTCCCTCCCTCCCTCCCTCCCTCTCCCTCTCTCCCTCTCTCCCTCTCTCTCTCTCTCTCTCTCCCCACTTCTCTGTACACCATACATATTTCTAATATAGTCAGCCCTCCACATCCAGCAGTTCCACATCTAGGGATTCAACCAACTGCGGATCAAAAATATTTGGGAAGAAACACAAAAATAACAGTATGACAAAAAATAATACAAATACAAATAATACAAATAGAAAAATACTTCAAATACTAATTTTTATTTGTATTTACATAGCATTTCCATTGTATTAGGTATTATAAGTAATCTATAGAGGACTGAAAGTACACAGGAGGATATGCAAGGTTATATGCAAATACTATGCCATTTTATATCAAGGACTTGGGCATCCAAGGATTTTGGTATCCTCGGGGGTCCTGGAACCAGTTTCCCGCAAATACCAAAGGACGACCGTATTTCATTTCTCATCCTGTACTTATGCCTTGACATTTTGTGTCCCGTCTCTTAGATTTCTAGAACTTCCTAAGCCAAGGACCATGTTTTCCATTCTGGCACCAGCACAAAGCACAGTTTGGGTACTCAGTATTCAGTGAAGAAACAAATGTAGAATCACCCTCATAAACTTTCATGACTTTGGAGAAGTTAGTCATCAGCCATTAAAGGTACTCCAACCTACCTCCCTAGGGCTGATTTTTAGGTTTATAATTCCCTTGCATATCTTTAAAACTTTCCACATATGTATACATCCCTAAATAATATGATTTTCCATGTTTCGGAAGTTTCATGTAAATGGGATCATTATATATTCTTCTGCCACTTGCTTTTCTCACATAGTGTTATTGAGAGAGTCACAAATGTTGATGCATATAGTTGTGTTCCACTCATTTTCACAGCTGCATAGCAGTCCACTGCTTTGCACTTGGTTTTTCCATTCTCCTCCTCATTTGAGCTGTTTCCAGGTTTCACTTATAAACAGTGCTGTTATAAGCATCTTTGGAAATGTCTCCTATTCCCAGCATGCATGTAAGAACCGTATTTTTGTGCCAGATTTTCATATATATATATATATTTGCTGCCAGATCAGGTATGGGAAATATATATTTAAATATATAAATTATAAATTATATAAATTATATTTAAATATATAAATATGTATTTATATTTATATATTTAAATCAAAGTATCTGGAGAAGATGGATAATAGATGAAAACATAGGCAAATCCACCATTTGAAATGAAATCCCAAGCTTGTCAACACTCTAATTCAAGCAGATGGGCAGTGTATTGGTGTCCTGGGGCTGCTGTAAAGAAGTCCCACAAACTGGATGGCCTAAAACAACAGAAATAAATTATCTCACAGTTCTGGAGGCCCAAAGTCCAAAATCAAGGTGTCGGCTAGGCCATGTGCCATCTGGAGCCTCTAGGGGAGAATGCTTCCTTGCCTCTCCCTAGCTTCTGGTGGTGGCTGCAATCCTTGGCATTCCTTGGCTTGCAGCTTCACCACTCCAATCTCTGCCCGTTGTCACATGGCTTTCTCCCTGTGTGTCTGTTTTCATATGGTGCTCTCCTCTTTCATAAGGACTCCAGTCATGCTGGATGAGGAGTCCACCCTACTCCAGTGCTGCATGGCCTCATCTTAACTAACTACAACTGCAGTAACAAACAAGGCCACAGTCTGAGGAAATAGGGACTAGGGCTTCAGTATATCTTTTTAGGGGACACAATTCAACCCATAATAGGCAGGAGGTTGGCTACAGAAATTAACAATCTACAAAATGGTCATGTCAACATATGGTTACATTCAGAACAATTTCATTTGTCAATCTATCCATAAGCATTCAATGAACACCTATTAAATTAACCAGTACTCAAATAATAATATGGTTTTTTAGAAGAAATAATGAAATGACAACAAGCCAATCATTCTGAGATACTCCTAACTCAGCATATATCATTATTTAATCTTGTTTCCAAAGAGTTCACAATCAGCAACTATATAGTGGGCAACTACTTTGGACCACAATGGAGATTTCCCCCTCCCCTCAACCAAAAAAAAATTGAGATATGTCTTCAAGGAGCTAAAAACTGAGTTGGGAAGATGATAAACAAATGTTTAGATAACAATAAAGATAATGAATATGTATAAAAAAGGTTAAATAGTAATAAAGACAATAACAGAGGTGATACAATTAAAGCAAAACAGAGTATCTGCTTATACTAATGATCACTGCTTTCATATACTGATCATCTACTACTTGTCAGACATTGTTCTAATCACAGATTAAGTCATTTAATCCCCACCAAAACCTTAAAAGGCAACTAGGTATTACTATCATCATATGACAACTGACAAACACAAGGAACAGGAAGGTTAAACAATTTGTTTGCCAATAACTGTCAAAGGTGGAACTGAAATCCAGGCAATCTGACCGGCCCTCTCATCCACTAACAGATAGATATCTGTCATTCTCATTCTGTCATAGATGATCATATTAAAATGAGGACATCATGCCTCCTGCTTGCACAGCTGGATAAAAAAATCTTTTCGGAATTTCATCCATGTGATAAAATCTGATGGTCACAAAGAAGAATCCTAGACTTCACTTTAAAGATGAGTCAACAAATAGGCTTTTTCCCCTGAAATCCATGTCTGTGAGTCACTGAAACAGTACAACCCTTGATTGTCTACTGAAATATTTATTTGTATCCACTTAGTCTTTATTAAAACTATCTTTTAAAAGGAGAAAGTTTTTATTACTAGTGCACAAAATACCCCATGAGGTGCAACTATGATGTAATGAGGCATTTGTTAAAAAGCCTGTCAAGATCACATATAGCTGAGTTATTCCTCAAAGTAGTCCCCTTTGATGGTGTACACAAATTCCAGCAATGTGGCCACTGTTCAAAGTATTCTTTGAATTATTCTTTTGAAACTGCCTTTGGAATTTAAAGCTACATAAGGTGCCATCTCATGAACTTTAACCATATCTCAATTTTTAAACCAAAACCAATGCTCCACACAGCACCGGTGCCCATTCTATATATTAATAGAGGTGATACAAAATGATTTTGGCCTAGAGCCTTTGAGGATTTTTTTTAAAGGTGCGAGGATACTTTTTTTAAAGGTGCCATGGTCTCTGAAGTCAATCCAAAGAAGAGTTCCAAAATACATTGAATAATTTGGATTTGGAACTTCCTGACCTTCCTCTACATGGGGCTTTTGGTACCCTGCCTAGGGTCCTTTGATTGTTGAAAATGTTGGGCTTGATACATCTTAATTAGTCCTAACTTGCAAGAGCAGGTTGACCTTGAAGGTTAGCAGAGATAAGCAGTAGGAGAAGTAGCTTGCCCAACAGGCAGTTTGCCATAGTAGAGAAGGAGTACGCAAAGGGAATCCCCAAAGATGGCTTAATTAGGATCCTGGGAGAATCAGAAGGAGAAAGACTTGCCATGACCTAGAGAGTATGGACAATAGTTATCTTCATATTTGGAGCAGTTACTTCTTCCAGCCACAAATACAAACAACCACCTATCCTTGTTACAGAAGAAGGTGAAAGGACTGAACGTACATATTTTTATAACTTGGCACTATTGGCAGAGAAGGTTTCACAGATGGGGAAGAAATAACCTAAAAAAAAAAAAGGCAGAAATAAAAAAGGCAAGAAGATGAAGAAGAACCAAAACCAGTGTTAAAAGAATGGCAAAGAAAGAGAGGATGAAGAAATTCCAGTTCTAAAATAATGATACATGTGAATCTCACAGAGAAGTTCTATGTCTTTTGAAGGAGCAGTATATGCTGCTCCACAAAGAATTCCCAAGCTCCAGATGGAAATTCTGTTACCGACACTAGGAGGAAAAGCTGGGTAGTGGTGGTTAAGAATGGGTATAAATGTGGTGATATGTAGTCAGTAAGACTATTCATGAGGTGTGCTATCTTCCTGAAGATTGTATCTGAAACGTGGCTTCTATTAACGTAATTCAACATCTATCCATGATTTTTAAAAACACCCTCAGGAAATTAGGAATTGTCAAGGGCACCTATGAAAAACCTTCAGCTGACATCACACTTAGTGAGAAAGCATTTCTTCTTTCACCAATAAGAGTGGGAACAAGGCAAGGAAGGTCACTCTTATCACTTGTATTTAACATCTTTTAGAGCTTCTAGCAAGTTCAAAACATATAACACACTGGAAAGAAGAAGTAAAACTGTATTTACAGACAACATAATCATGTATGCAAAAAAAATCCTAAGAGTACTACAAAAAAACTACTAGAATAAGTAAATTTAGTAAGGCTGCATAAAACACAAAGCCAATATAAAAATTAATTATATTTGTATTGTTAGCAATGAACACATGAACACTGAAATATAAAAATACTGGCCCAGTGCTGTGGTTCATGCCTGTAATCTCAGTACTTTGGGAGGCTGAGGCAGGAGGACTACTTGAACCCAGAAATTTGAGACCAGCCTGGGCAATACAGCAAGACCCTATCTCTACAAAACATAAAAAAAAAAAAAAATTAGCTGGGCATGGGGGCATGCACCTGTAGTCTTCAGCTACTCGAGAGGCTGAGGAGGGAGGATCACTTTAGCCCAGGAGGTTGAGGCTACAGTGAGCCACCATCATGCCACTGCACTCCAGCTTAGGTAACAGAACAAGACCCTGTCTCAAAAAACTTTATTTTAAAAATGTCATTTGCAATACCAAAAAAAATGAAATATTTAGGGAAACAGTAAACAAAATACATACAAGAATCACACACTGAAAACTACAAAACACCGCTGAGAGAAATTAAAGACCTAAATACATGGAGAAATATTGCATGCTTGAGCCGGGCGTGGTGGCTCATGCCTGTAATCCCAACACTTTGGGAGGACGAGGCAGGCAGATCACCTGAGGTCAGGAGTTCAAGACCAGCCTGACCAACATGGAGAAACCCTGTCTCTACTAAAAATACAAAATTAGCTGGGTGTGGTGGTGGGCGCCTGCAATCCCAGCTACTCAGGAGGCTGAGGCGGGAGAATCGCTTGAACTCAGGAGGCAGAGGTTGCAGTGAGCTGAGATCACACCATTGCACTCCAGCCTGGGCAACAAAAGCGAAACTCCATCTCAAAACAAAACAAAACAAAATATATACATAGATAGATAGATAGATAGATATAGATAGATAGATAGATAGATAGATAGATAGATATCACATGCTCAAGGATCAAAGACTCCTAATTGTCATGATGTCAATATTGATCTACAAAGTCAATGAAATCCCTATCAAAATCCCGACAGGCTTCGACAAGATGATTCCAAAATTTGTACGGAAAGGCAAGCAACCAAGAATACTCAAAACAATCTCGAAAAGAAAAAAAAAAAAAGTTGCAGTACTTCCACTACCTGATCCCCAGACTTATTATAATGCCTCAGTAATCAAGACACTGCAGTACTGGTATAAGGATAGACATACAGATCAATGGAACAGAACAGAGACTATAATTAGGCCCTTCTTTTTGAGGTCCTAGCAATGGTCAACTGATTTTCAACAAAATTACCAAAATGTGTGGGCCTTTTCCCACAAATGATGCTGGAACAGTTTGATGTCCATATGGAAAAATAAATGAATCTTTACCCTTACTTCACAAAATATACAAAATTAACTTGAAATGGAACATAGACATACTAGTTTTATATTGCTGAATAACAAACTTAGCAGCCATAAACAGCACACATTTATCACCTCACAGTTTCTGTGGGTCAGGTGTCCAGGCACAGCTTAGCTGGGTCCTCTGCTCAGGGTCTCACAAAGTTGCAATCAAGGTAATGGCCAGGCTGCATTCTCATCTGGAGGCTCAAATGGAGAAAATCTGCTTCCAAACTCATTCAGAGTGTTGGCAGAACTCATTTCCTTTAGGCTGCATGGTTGAGGGCCCTGGCTTTTTGCTAAGCAGCTTTTAGTTCCTAGAGACCACCTGCAGTTCCTTTCTATGTGGCCTTCCTCAATGTGGTTGCTCACATCAACAAGTCAGCAAAGAGAATCTCACCTCAGAGAGGACCCAGACCTTCTTTTAAGGGTTTTGTGCTGATTAATTCAGGCCTACCCAGGATAACTTCTCTTTTGACTAATTCAAAATCTACTGGTTGTGACCTTAATTATTTCTGTAGAATCCCTACACTTTTTCCATATTCTAGTCTATATTCTAGAAGCAAGTCACAGGTCCTACTCACACTCAAGGGAAGGGGATCACACAGGTATAAACACCAGGGGTTGGAAAGATCTGTCTGCCAAAACAGATCTAAACATAAGAGCAGGACTAAAAAAGTTCTGGAAGGAACACAGGGGAAAATTTTTGTGAACTTATGTTAAGTAAAGATTTCTTAAAACACAAAAACTCAAACCATAAGAGGGGAAAAAGTAAATAGGACTTCATCAAAATTAAAAATCCTTGCTCTTGCACAGGCACAGTTAAGAAAATGAAAGGCAAACCACAGTTTGAGAGAACATGCTTGCAAATCACATATCTGATGAAGTACTTGTATCCAGAATATAAAAAGAACCCTCACAAGTTCAGACAGACAATCCAATTTAATAAGAAATGGGCAAAAGATTTCAGCAACTACTACACCAAAGAAGATAAACTTAATGGCCAACAAGCACATAAAGACATGCTCACTATTACTAGTCACTGGGAATTTGTAAGTTAAAAATACAATGAGATACCATTATACACCCAGTCAAATGGCTAACATTTTAAACGCAGACAATTAAAGCCAGTGGGAATGCAAAATGGCACAATGGCATGGCCACTTTGGAAAACAGTTTGACAGTTCCTTGTAAAGTTAAACACACACTAAACATATGGCCCAGCAATGCCACACCTAAGTATTTACACGAAGCAAATAAAAACAGGAGTCCACACAAAGACTTGTACGTGAATGTTCATGGCAGCTTTTTTGCAAAATGGCCAAAAACTGAATCAACTCAAATGATCAACTACTGAATGAATAAATTACATTATAACCATACTATGGAATACTACTCAGCAACAGAAAGTCAGGAACTGCTGATACATGCAACAACACAAAAATGAACATAAAAAGCAGTATGCTAAGTGAAAGAAGCCAGCCACAAAAATACCACATAAGCCTATCCTTGACAAATTTCAAAGAACTACGAGTGTTCACATCATATTCTTTCACCATAATGCAGTTAAGTTGTAAATCAGTTTTGAAGATACCTAGAAAATACATTTGTAAGTAAAAATGTACTTCTAAACAGTTCACAGGTGAATGAAATAATCATAATAGAAAATAGAATATATCACAACTAAATAATCATGAAAATACTATGTTTTGAAACATCCAAACAGCAGAATAAACCTAAAGAAAGGAGGAGAAAATGAAGAATGATTCCTGGTATATTCTTTAAGTGAAAAGGGCAAGAGGCTGAATAGTGTATGAAATATGTTTTTGTGCAAGAAAAGGGGAAAATACATGTACGCGCTTGCTCAAATTTGCAAAAGATACTTAGAAGAACAAACTAATAAAACTGATCATCTATGGGGGGAAAGGAAACAGAATACCTGGTCAGAGATAGGGGTGAAAGCAAGACTTTTCTGAATACACTTTGAAATAAATTTGACTTTAAAATCATATAAAGTTTTTGCTCGTTAAAAATTAATCAAAAAAGCGGGAGAAAAGCCCTAAAATGGAAACAAATGAACATAATTATATTATCAAGTTGGTGCCATAACCACAACTGACAAACTTCTGGTTAGACTAATAAAGAAAAAAGGAGGGCACAAACAAACAATAGTAGGATGCGGGAATGAAAAGACAGACACAGCTATAGATTTGGCAGACATTTGCTGGTAGTTTATAATCTTCCAGGCCCAGGCAGCTCTATGTGCAAGTTCTAGCAACATTCAAGGAACCAGTAACTCCAATCTTATACAAACTTTCAGAGAACAGAAAAAGGGAATACCTCAACTCACTTTATAAGACTAGCATAAGCATGATACTAAACTAGACCAAGACAGCACAGGAAAACTAATACCAAATCTTATGTATATAAGATGTAAAAATCCTAAGGAAAGTATTAGCAATCAAACCCAGCAGTAAGAAAGAACATGACCCTGTTGAGTTTACCCCAGCAATACAAACTTAGTTAATGCTACAAAGTTATATTAGAAAATCCCTTAAAATAGCCTACCACATTAACAAGCTCAAGGAGGGAAAACACAGGTTCTCCCTCACGCCTGTAATCCTAAGCACTTTGGGAGACTGAGGCAGGAGAATTGCTTGAGGACAGGAGTTTGAGACCAGCCTGGGTAACACAGTAAGAAGCCCTCTCTACAAAAACACAAACCAAAAACCTATCTCCATAAAGGAAGAAAAGGGGTTTGATAAAACTCAACATCCACTTATGACCGAAAAAAATGTACACTAGAAGTGCCCCTACACAAAACCTAAAGTAAACATAATACTTTATGGTGAAACATTGAAAGCAAGAGCCTTCTCAAGTAAAGATCTTGGGCCCCACCCCAGACCTACTGAATCAGAAACTCCAGGCATGACGCCAGGAATTTGTAGTTTTGCAAAAACCCCTCAGGTGATTATGATGTGGCTTGCTGCTCTGAGTGGGAGCCACAGAGCAACACTGTTGGCATCACCTGGGAGCTCGATGGAACTGAGAAGAAAAAAGCTCTCCGGGCCCATCCCGGAACCACTGAGTCAGAATGTGTGTTTCAACTCGAAGTCCAGGTGATTCATAAGGCAATGAAGTTGGAGAAGCGCTCCTGGTAGTGCTGCATGCTGGGACCACTTTTTAAAAATGCAGATGTCAGAGTCTCAGCCCAGATCAATTAAGTTCGAATATCTGTGGGCGATGCCCAGGGCAGCAAGTATGTAAAACTCCCCAAGTGATTCTAATGAGCAGCAGGAAAGGTAATCCCCTGGTCCATGGTATTCCCTCTATGAGGAAACTTCTGTTTAGGGACTCTGCACCCGCTCTGAAAAGCCAGAGAAGAGGCATTCCTCGAGTTCTCTGAAGTTCCCCTCAAGAAAGAAGATTGCATTTCATACATATGCCAATGGTGCCTTTTTAATATGGCTTACAAAACTAAAAACTGAAACTGAGAAAAAACCCTGTAGTCATGAGAGCTGCAGGAAGTTGCAGTGGAGGCTGCAAACCCAGAAGTCAGACTTGCCTGGGTTCAAATCCTGATATTGCTGCTTCCTAAACGCTTCAGCTTAGACCTAACCTCTCTGAAACTCAGTGGGGATCTTAACAGTTTTTACCTCAAAGCGATGCTGTGAGGGTTCATATGAGACCTGATGTAAAAGCACTGGGCTAAGGACTTGGCAAAGATTACACCTAATATTAATGTAAATTATGACTGAGGCGGCTATTTAAGCATTGACAGTGAATCTGATGAAATCCTCAGCAAATCAAGACCAAATGTATCTCTCCACAGCTGTAGCTCCTGAACACTTGAACTGTGGCTAATCCAAACTGAGATGGGCTATAATGTAAAATATACACCTGATTGACAATTTAGTACCAAAAAAGGAAAAACATGTCATTATTATGTCGATGACACATTGAAATATTTCGCATATGCTGTGTTAAATATATTAAAACTGATTTCACCTGTTTCTTTACTTGTTCAATGTGGCTACTAGAAAATTTTAAATTACACATTCTCTATTGGCTAGTGGTATCTTAAAGGACTGGGAAGCCAGGATATGAGCTGGTACTATTAGACTATTTCCGAACTTTAATTTACTGCAAAATCACCTGGGGGCCTCATTAAAATTCACATTCAGCTTAAGGAGTCGAGTAGGTCGCGGGTCTCAGTGGGTGAGGATGGGGCTTGAAATTCTGCCTGTCTCACCACCTCCCGGGGAGCAAGGGCAATCCCCATCAATAAGAAAAACCTGTTTCATGCCATAGGCGCAATGGGAATCTCTGGGGAGATTATTGATATAGTGAAGGAAGGACATGTCCAGCAGAGTTAGACTCAGCTTCAACTTTGAAAAAATCAGTTCTCTCTCCAAGTAAGGGATTCAAAGAGGTGGGGGCCAGCACCAACGGTCAGTCCTCCCTTTGTGAGGGCAGTAGGGACCTGTGCTTTCTCTCTCAGATCCAGAACCACTGACATGGGCAAGGAACACCTCAGAACCAGGAAACTCAAAATGGAATACTGGCTGGGGTTTCTCATATCCTCCTAGTCACATAACCCGTGTTAACCGCAGCACCCTCCTGGGGTCTCACTGAAACCAAGTGCAAACTTTCCTTCTTACTGTTATCCACAAATAGCACTGACACGCAGGTATATTTCATGTCATGGCCAAGTGTCACTGCTGTGCAGGCAGGTACATTTCTTATTTCAGTAAAACAGCTTGGGCCAATTCCAGGCCTGCTGGATTCCAGCACAGTAACTATTCTCCTAAATCCCCACCTAAGTCATCTCAGGGCCATAAAGCAATTTAAAAGTCATATAAGGGAATTTAAAGCACCACCACCTGATGCTAAGAATCTACCTTATAACCCACCTCTGCCTCTACATCTCCCAATAAGGGAAAAGGGCAACTGATGTAGCAATCCATTACATTCCAAGCAAAAGGCTCTGGGAAATAAACAATGCTTCCTTCTCACAAAAAAGTTCAAGGACATGCTATCAAAATATAACAATTATCACATGCTAAAGAAAGGGCATCGCTGTGTGCTGTCAGGGTTTGGAGGCAAGGGGATAAGAGCTGAATGAGTTACAAACAACTTTTATTTTTACTTTCAATTATTCCCCCTTCAACTTCCCACCCCAAACATACTAGCAAGCAAAGCAAAAACTAATCTGTACTCAAACTGCTCATGCCAAGAGTTCAAAAATCAAGAGCTGAGAAGAAAAGGGTGGCAAGACAATGACTGATTCAAAGAACTTTCTCATTTGCTATTTGACCACGGCAAGAAAGGTTAAGCATGAGCTCCATTTCATCTGGCAGACAGGGAGCATGATCTCTAGACATGCAACAGAATTGGTTACAATGATCATGTGTGAACAATTCTAAGCTGGCCTGCTTTGTCTAGTTCAAGTTAAATAATGTTTACTAAATGTCTACTGTGTGTATAGAACCATCTTAGGTTTCAGACAATCAGAAAAAATATCTCCAACCTCGCCCTTTTTATTACAAGCATAGAAAATGAAAAACGTACTGAAATATGTAGGAGTTACCTATTAAGACAAACAGTCAAGCAACAGCAATACTAAACTAATACAAGTACATGAAATTCATTGCAAAGTGCAACTTATAGAGACATTTTAAGATACTGAGAAACAACTTTAATGAGAAAAGGCCGCTCAGGCGCCCGCCCTGTTCCAGCAAGGAGGATGGTACAGACCTGGGGAGCTATCAACGATCTCTTCCCCAGAGCCTGGATCACTTTTTATTCTAACCCCAGAAGCACAAGCATCCAGTCTAGTATGGACTCAGGAGCTGCAGTCAGGTCTCCATTGGAAAAGAGAAAGTCTTCCATTCTGAGACACTTGGGAGAGAGGCAGGCAACATTCCCTGAGGCTGAGCTTGCCTTGCTGTCACCCTGTGATTGTTGGTTATACACTACTACCATTTTAGGAATACATAAAACGAAAACTTGTTATGGTATACCAGTGACATCAGGCCCCTATGAAAGAGGCAATAGAAATACCTGCATATTTTAATGATGACAGAAGAGGGAGATTGAGGCAGAGAGGCCACACCTACAGCCACAGGGAAGATAGTCCAAGATCAGGAAGGACAACTGCTCTCTTATACCAGTTCTCCAAATAGCAACTGCTTATACAACACATTCATGCAATAATAATAATGCTGCACACTTTACAAAGGGCTCTGAGGCACATTTGATTCTCTGAAGAACTCTGGAAACTTGGCAGGGCAGGTTTTATTAGCTCTACCTTACAGATGGAAGAGCCACTAGCAGCAAGGTTAAATGACTTGTCCAGTGACACAGAGTTAAGGAAGAGAACTGGGACCTGAACTTAAGCTTCTGGAATCCAAATGCAGGAAGCTTTCTACCACCTCACACAAACAAAAGGCTCATTTACCATAGTTCCTCTGGTAGAAATAGAAAGCACTAGTAGTACACGATGCCAATTATCTAAAGAGATGCCTCCACATTCTTAAAAAGAAAAAGATGAGACTGTCATGGTACTCACAGTGGAAAAATACACTGCAAAGATTTCCAATGAAAAACCTTCCCCCAACTACAGGATGACAACTGGACCTAACTCAGTAACTCCTACTGGGTCTCCTAATACATTCTCACTTTCAAGGCAGATGAACTAGAAGAAGGCCTCTCTTGCTCTATTATTGTTTGTAGCAACAAAATGTGGCCTCAAGAAATTTCTAAGTCCAAATGGTAAAGGGAATATAGCACTGCAAGAACTGAGGACACTGCTGCCAGAGTCGCCTGGAACCAAAAGCTCGTGCCAACAAGGAAATGCAGAGAAATGTCAAGAAAAGCAAGCTACTGGATTCCAAAAGTTTATTAAGACATAGCTAGGATAATGTTTTTTCTTAAAAACAAAAGAGTTCCATATCGTTCAAGTCAATAACAGCTTTTCTTTAGTGTCTACTACATGCAAGACACTTTTCTAAGCACTTAACATCGATTATTCACTCAGTCCCTCCAGCAACCCTTTGAGAAAGGTACTATTATTATTTTCATTTGACAGATAAGGAAACTAAAGCACAGAGGTAAGTACCTTGCCTAAAGTCACACAGATAATATTAGGTCCAGGATTCAAATTGGGGCAGGCTGCCCAATCCAGAGTCAAAATCTTGTAGGCAAATGATGGTCCCTATCCCCGCCATCTGCCAAAAAGGAAATAAAGAACTAGAAAACTAGAAAATAACGAAAGCAGAACTTCAAAGAGGTCAAAAACAGGAAAGGAAAATTACTAAAGAATAATGAAAACAATCTATTATTCTGTTACAAAATCGAATAAACTTTAGAAATGAGAAACTCCAGCCTTGGAAATCCTCTGGTTACCCCTTTAAAATGTCACCTATTAATCGCTGAAGAGTCTCCACTTTTCTCTTTATTTTGGAGCCCTCAATAAGAGCAAGAACCATGTGTTTTCAGTGGTTTCTAAGTAACTACATTTTGTTAATCTGCCTCTCATTTTGGAACAAAAAATATTAAAGTATTTTTTGTAACTTTAATTATTTTTCAGACCTGTAAAAGTTTAAAATTTTGCTTTGAAGCCATTGAACATACAGAATATGAGAGAACTTAGAAGGTATTAAACAGATGAACTTTTACAGTCAACTCTCATTAATGCCATTTTATTAGTGAGCACTCTTGTTCCTAAGAATGAGTGCTTCTTTTCTCTTGAGCTATTTCAAAATGAACTAGTTTCTTTACAAACCACACAACACAAGGACTGATGATCATTTCAGATAAGAGGTTCACAGTACAAACCATTGCACAGGAAGAGAAACCCTTGTGCAAGGTAGCCTGAGAGTCCAGCAGACACTGGCATGAAATCAACAACCAATACTGACCTCATCAGAGCTTTCTGTAGTACAGTGAGCTATCTAACTATGAAAACAGCGAAAGATTTGAAAAATACCTCTCTAGGTATTTGAAATCACTTACTGTTTGCATGTAAGGGGGGGAAATGTGAGTAAAAATGAGGCTGGGATGAGCTTACCATCTAAAGACACTCATTGGAGAAATGATGACGCCAAAACATCTCTTTGATTCAGAGATTTACTTTTGGATTTATTTCCTTTAATGGAGCAGCAGCTGGCAATCTAAAACTAGAAATTCAAAGTAATGCCCAAGTCATTCTCAATCATGCCAGCCTGTTTTACTTTCACTGTAAGGTTTCAGAGCTCTATTTTTTCTCATAGCGCTCATCTCTGCCAGAAAATATATCATTGTTTATTTTTTTATTGTGTGCCTCCCCACATATAAACTCTATAAGGCAGGGACCTCAGCAGTGGGGCTCTTTGCTGTCTTCCCAGTGCCCACCGTTGGCATTCTTGTGTTTGATGAATGAATGAAACCACCGACAACTTAATAAATGTAGTTAGAACTTTAAGTTAAAGAGACCAATCATTTACTAACTACACTAGAATCTACAAGTCCCCGTGAATGGTATCCACCCTCAAGCACCCTGGGAGGCTACTATACACTGGTGCTGCAGGCAGCACCACTGGTTCAAATCTCCCCCATGGTGTGGAATCTCTTTAAAGTAGATTTGATTTTGTGAAGCAGCCAAAAGCCATTCAGAATCAAACCTGGTGAATACATGATCGTGCCCAATATATATGTTGGATGAAGGCAAACATGTTTGCAAAGTAACAGGCCTGATTGTCTTATTCGGTTGGTAAACCGATTTTGAAGGAAATTCAAAATGGTTTGCAGTCTAGCAAAATTGCTGGCTCAGTCTCAAGACTCTAAGGTGGTTATTTCACAAGGAATAATACTGAGCTGTGGTAAAAAGAATCCAGACTAGACAGACACCAAGATACCCCCAGAGAGCTGGCTTGTGATACTAGCTTTGCCATTAAGTTGCCCTGAAGCCCGGGACATATTAGTTACCCTCTCTGGGCCTCAGTTCCCCCATCCAGGAAACAAATGAACAATGTAAACTTCAGGGTGCCAGTCAATTCTAAAATGCTATAATTTTTATTCTTGTGAAGATGTGGTGTATCTGTTTCAAAACCAGTCGCAACCCACTTCGCCTCAAACGATGCGTGCGTCTATAAAGCTCCAATAAAATTTTTGCAGCAGATTCACTTCTTACTTGCTTAGGCAAATACTAAAATTAGTTTTCACTTCCTGAGCGCAGCAACAGACAGTTAAGGGAGGCAACCCGGCCACGGGCGCTTGCTCGTGCCTGTACATACTTCCGACTGCGTTATCAGGGAACTAACCGCTCCCTCTAAGATCTTCCCTCAACTGCTGCAAAAGCAGATAAACCTCTCGTGTATGACACAGAAACACTGGCCGAGAGCGGCCATCGAGGCTTCGCGGCCAGTGCCGGGCTGCGGCCGCTCCGCAGGGCCCACCGGGGATGCGGCGGACGCCCGCTCCGTGCGGAGGGCCAAGGCGAGGACCAGCCGCGGAGCGTCGCCGGGGAGGCAGGGCGGACGCCCGGCCCACTCACCGCCCCGGGACGGGGAAGCAAAGTCCAGGCAGTGGCTGAGACGTCCGCCCCCAGCTCCACGGCCAGCCAACCCCTACCCCCGTCCCGACCTTCGCCCGCCGCCGGCCGGCCACCTTGGGCGGGGAGAACGGGAGTAAGCCGGAGGTACCTGCCTGCTGCTCCCTGGCCTCAGCCCTACCCCGCGGGGACAGCGACGGCGCTTGGGCGAAACCCCCACCCAACCCTGACGGTGCGGCAAGGCCCCGCGCGACCCGCTGGCCCAAGGAGTCCCAACTTCCTCCTCCCGATCCCCTCACCACGGATCCCCGCTGTGCCCGGCTCCGAGCCAGGCCAGCCGTGAGCGCGCACCCACCTCGGGCTCCGGGCGCCACCGCCGTTGCCAGGCTGCTGGGCTCCCGGGCCCTGCTCCGCCCCCTCTGGGGTCCGCCCCCCACGGCCTGCCCGCCCCCGGCCACCGCCCGCTGCCCTCCTCCCCGTGCCGGTTGGCGGGACTGCATCACGTGACGGGGCAGGGGGCAGGAAGAGTGCGCCGGGTCGACCCGGGGAGCAGCTCCGAAGGGCGGGGCTCTTCGCCCGAGAGGCTGCTGGGAAGCCCATTTTGAAGGGTCCGACGCATGGAGGCAGCTGGGAATTGTAGTTCGCAATATGGTGCTGGGGCTGGGCGGGGCCAAGATGCCAGGGGCCATCCCTGTAAGGGAAGTTGGACTGGGCGCCGGGCGGAGGCGGCTGGGAAGCGTAGTCCCGGGACCCTTGTCTGGGTCTCCCCGTTTTTCTTCAGTAAAGGGGAAATCCAGAGGGAAAACTTCTCTACATAAGACTTTAGGGGATGCCACTAAATTGAGCTATTATTGGGTACACAGGGTTGGCTGCGTAAAGTTGAGATAGTATCAGGGAACTGACTCCGGAGCAGGATCTGCAATTCACAAACTCAACTAACAGCTGGGGTGTCCCTCAGCTGTGCCAGCACCTTTCCAAGAACGCAACTGAGACTTAGTGAACGGAAACATTTCAGTCCAAAATTCCTTCTACTTGTTGAGGTTTGGGTCAGACAACTATTGATACAGTAAAAAGAAAAGGACAGGAAAAAGAGAAGGAAGGCAAACTTCAAGAAGAGAATTCATTGTGTAATCAAATAAAACAAATAATCTGGGCCGGGCGCGGTGGCTTACGCCTGTAATCCCAGCACTTTGGGAGGCCGAGGCAGGCGGATCACCTGAGGTCAGGAGTTCGAGACCAGCCTGGATAACATGGTGAAACCTCGTCTCTACTAAAAATACAAAGATTATCCAGGCGTGGTGGCAGGTGTCTGTAATCCCAGCTGCTCGGGAAGCTGAGGCAAGAGAATCGCTTGAACCCTGGAGGGAGAGGTTGCAGTGAGCTGAGATGGCACCACTGCACTCCAGCCTGTGTGACAAAGCGAGACTCCGTCTCAAAAAAATTACAAAAGAAAAAAGAAAAAAGAAAAAAAAAAGACAACCTGGCACATAGAAAAATGAGCATAATATTCTTTGTACTGCATAATACTTATACATGAGCAGTTCGAGTAAATAGGATGACTTTATCATGACCTGTTTTTTTCTCTTGCATGTGTTAGTTCTCCAGCATCTAAAAACAGCATTTTACCTGATACCAGTGTATATGTGTACGTATGTTTCTACATAGTCACACACATATACACATATATTCATATATCATTATTTATATATACATATATATGCTTTATTGAAGAGTCTAGACTTCTTAGATGAGTAACAAAGCCATCCAGAATCCAACCCAACCCACTCTTTAGCCACTTCTCCCAGTGTGCCTCTTTTTGCTCTTCAGCCCAAGCTCTGGCCTAGTCCCAGGGAACTTGATGCACCGGGTTTTTTCTTTCCTCCAGCCCTTTCCACTTGGTCCTCTCTCCTGGATTTGCCAAACTCCTGGAAAGACAGCAGAATAGCAGCTGCTCCTGGGCCCCCGCACAATGAGAAGTCTCCCCCACCCAGCCCTTCTTGTTGTACTGATGTCATCATTTGCTTACACGTCTGCTCTGCCAACTCCCCTCCCCAGACGATGAACTCCTTTGAATCTTATTCACTTTTGTGCTGGATTTCAAAGCACGCTCAGTAAATTTGCATGCTAGAGAGGCTCCCTGGTGGGCTGCTGAATAACTCTGGATTCCTGGTATCTGTGAATCTTAGGGCAGAGGGATAGAGGAAAATGGGGATGGGTGGAGGGAGGGCAGCAGCTGCCTGGGATACCTTGCATATAATAGGCCTGGTTAAGTGTCCCAAGATGAGGCCAAAGGTTTTTGCTGGAGCTGGGAGGAGCTGGGGGTTGGGAGGTGGGGAAGGTGCAGAGCAGGGATGGTCTCATCCTAAGGAGGTAATTCCTGAAGAAGATTTTTCCAGGGTCCAGCCCCAGCCCAGCCCCACTTCTAGAAAGATGCAATTCAACCAGAAAGGGCCAGTAGAGAAGATTAGCCTTTGGCCTGTGAAATGGAGAGAGTAACCCCTGCCATGCCTGTCTCACGGTGTAAGTGCAGAGATCGAAAGAGGCAACAGATGAGGAAGCACTTTGAAAACTGTAAAAGCTGTACACTATGGGCTGGGCGTGGTGGCTCAGGCCTGTAATCCCAGCACTTTGGGAGGCCGAGGCGGGCGGATCACTTGAGGTCAGGAGTTCGAAACCAGCCTGGCCAACATGGTGAAACTCCATCTCTACTAAAAATACAAAAAAGTTAGCCAGGCGTGGTGGTGGGCGCCTGTAATCCCAGCTACTCGGGAGGCTGAGGCAGGAGAATTACTTGAACCCGGGTGGTGAAGGTTGCAGTGAGCTGAGATTGCGCCACTACACTCCAGCCTGGGTGACAGAGCAAGATTCCATCTCAAACAAACAAACAAACAAACAATCAAACAAGGTTGCACACTATGGAGGGGTTACCACCGCCTTGCCCTTGGTGAGATCGCTGTATTCTTGACTGAGCCTGCCCTCTTCCAGGCTGGGGCTGCACTCACATTTCTGTGTGTGTGTGTGTGTGTGTGTGTGTGTGTGTGTGTGTGTGGAGGAATCTTCAGGCTTCCCTGCATTTTGCACACATACACACACCCCCCCACATGCAGGAGGACTGTGAGAAGATGGCTGGCCTCCCTCTCCAGGGCTCCAGGACAATAGAGAGGAGGGGGCAGTAGATGTGACCTGAGGCTGCTTCTTCCACAACCCTTCTGAGTAGCACATCCTACACCTATTTCCGCCCCTCTCCCCCAAAGTCCTCCTGCTTTTGCTAAGGCACAGGCTGGAGGGCTGGAGGCACCTCCTACCCTCAGAGGCTTCATCCTGTTCTCTGCAGTTGGGGGAGGTAGGCTAGGCAGCACCATGAGGAGCCTGCATTCTGGATGTGGCTGGCTTCATCCCTTACCTCCACCTCCGGCCTCTCACCTCCTAGATAAGAAGCAGGCCCGAGTGAGAAAATGGCCTGTTTCCTGCTACTTCTCCCTTGGCCTCTATGCTCTGATCTCCCCAGTCCCCACTCCTGCCTCAACTTAATCCTACCAGGTTCAATGTATTGGGCCTGAGGCAGGGGAAGGTGGAGGAAAGGGAGGGGCATTCTTACTGAGGAAAGAGAAGGCTGAAGAAAAAGAAAATTAGGAATGAAAAATTTTAAATGCAGCTGTGGGTTACCATGCTCTAGCAGAAAGCACTTGGAACTAGGAAACCTGATTCAGGTCCCAGAAATTCTATAGGCAAGCTGTTGGCCTTGGGAAAGTCACTTCACCTCTCTGATCATTAACTGCTTCCTCTGAAAAAAAGGGGTTGAATGCCACCTCCCAGGGTCGTTGTGTCCCCTTGAGGATAGATGTAAATGTGATATATACAGTGTCAAGGCAGCAGAATTCCCAAGTTGCCACGATGATCACTGGGGAGAGAGATGGGAGAGGATAGGGTGGTAAGCCCCTGCGCACTGATACAAAGGTCCCAGGGTTTAAATCCTAGCTCTTCCATTTGTTAGGTGTGTGACTTTGGGCAAGTATGTCTCTCCAAACCTCTACTTCCTCATCTGTGAAATGGGTTTTATTCATTAACTCCTTCATAAGCTTGTTGTGAAGCACATGAATGCCAGGTCTAACTTCTTATTCTAGGAGAACTGCAAAGCAGCTCTGCCTACCTCCTCCTCCCCAACCCCAGTCTGTATTTAAAAAGCAGCCTCAGCAGGATAGTGCAGCCCCTTTGGAAAATGGTTTGGCAGTGAATTATAAAGGTAAATGTACATATGGCCGAGCAATACTATTCCTAGGTATTTATCCAAGATATATGGAAACATACGTTCACAAAAAGACTTGTATTCAAATATTCACAGCAGCCTTTCAAAAATAATAGTAAAAAGCTGGGCGCGGTGGTTCACGCCTGTAATCCCAGCACTTTCGGAGGCCGAGGTGGGTGGATCACAAGGTCAAGAGATCAAGACCATCCTGGCCAACATGGTGAAACCCCGTCTCTACTAAAAATACAAAAAATAGCCGGGCTTGGTGGCGTCCACCTGTAATCCCAGCTACTCAGGAAGCTGAGGCAGGAGAATCGCTTGAACCCGGGAGGCGGAGGTTGCAGTGAGCCGAGATCGTGCCACTGCACTCCAGCCTGGCGACAGAGTGAGACTCCTCTCAAAATAATAATAATAATAATAATAATAATAATAATAATAAATAGTAAAAAAATGTAAGCATCTCAAATCCCCACTGACTAAACCCATAGCTAAGCCAATGGTGATATATGCACCCAATGGAATATTACTTAGCAATAAAAAGGAAGAACTATTGATATATGCTACAACTTGAATGAATCTCAAAAATATCATGCTAAATGAAATAAACTGTACACAAAATATTATATACTGCATGATTCCATTTATATTACATTTTGGAAAAGGCAAAACAATAATGATAGAAAGCAGATTTATGGTTGACTGGGGCCAGAGGTCAGCCTAGAGGTGGGTGGGGGATTGACTCCAAAGAGGCAAGAGGAAAGTTTTGGGGGTGATTGATAGAAATGTTCTATGTCTTGATTGTTGACACGATCATGAAACCGTATACAATTGCCCCAAATCATTGTACTATAAACATGAGATGGGCGAATTTCACTGCAAATAAGTTATACTTCGGTAAAGCTGAGTTTGGTTTTTTTGTTTGTTTTGAGACAGAGTTTTACTCTGCCGTCCAGGTTGGAGTACAGTGGCACAATCTTGGCTCACTGCAACCTTTGCCTTCCAGGTTCAAGTGAGTCTCCTGCCTCAGCTTCCCGAGTAGCTGGGATTACAGGCGTGGTGGTGCACGCTAATTTTTGTATTTTTAGTAGAGACGGGATTTCACCATGTTGGCCAGGCTGGTCTTGAACTCCTGACCTCAGGTGATCCACCTGTCACAGCCTCCCAAAGTGCTGGGATTACAGGCGTGAGCCATTGTGCCCGGCCCAATAAAGCTGAGATTTAATCCCAGCACTTTGGGAGGCCGAGGCGGGCAGATCACGAGGTCAGGAGTTCAAGACCAGCCTGACCAACGTGGTGAAATCCCGTCTCTACTAAAAATACAAAAATTAGCCAGGTGTGGTGACACGCGCCTGTAGTCCCAGCTACTCAGGAGACTGAGTCAGGAGAATCGCTTGAACCCGGAAGGCAGAGGTTGCAGTGAGCCAAGATCACTCCACTGCACTCCAGCCTGGGCGACAAAGCAAGACTCTGTCTCAAAAAAAAAAAAAAAAAAAGCTGAGATTTAAGCATGGGAAGAAGACAAGAAGACATAGCCTCAGTTAAGATTCCTAAGGCTGCCCAGAACTGTCTTATCTCTTTTTGGTTGGTTGGTGGGTTGGTTGTTTTCTAAGAGGACTGGGGCCTTGAAGGGGAGAGAGTGGTGATGCTTGCCCTGAAAATAACAAGGACGTGCTACCCAGTCTGTTCACCATCACAATCAAGATATAGAACATTTCTATCATTCCAGAAGCAGGAGAAGACAGAGCCCAGCCTCATGGGGGCAGGACAGAGAGAGCTTACCTGGATGCAGGAGGCCTGGGATCTACGTCCCAGACAGAGACAACATTACCCTTGTGGGCCCCAGGGATCAGAAGCTTCCCCCAGCTTCTCTCTGGGAGCTGCCAGTGATCTGCAGGCACATGTGCAGTGGGGCTCCAGGAGACAGTGAGAGCCAACCTGTACGCTCTGCTCCTGGGCAGACGAGACCACTATTGCTTCTCACTGGTATTTTGCTTCCACTTTCTCACAGAACTCAATGTTAAGTTGGAGCCTCCTTGAGGAGGCCCCGCTGGTCAGCAGGTTCTATTTTGCCAGGTGCTAGATGGAAGTTTGAGCCAAGTAATGGGACATGAAAACACATACAGAGAGAAACCCAGGTTCTTTGTCTCAGGGCTTCTTGGACACAGGGGCCAGCACAAAGGGCTTATGGTCATGACATCACAATGTTTCCAAGTGCCAGTCCTGTTTGCTTCCTTCATCGCTAGGCACATATAGGGTATTCACCGAGGACTTTGAGGTCTAGTCCACAGGCAACACCATGACAAAATTGCCCCAGGCCCCAGTCAGATCACAAATAAAACTAAACCCAACTCACAAGATCCTCTCCTTCTACCCCCAATTACAAAGACTTAAATAAGATAAAAATAAAAATAAAAGAAACCTCAGTTGTTACACTAAATAACTTTTAAGAAAGTAGGCCCTATGAGGAAATGTTTCATGATACAGTCAAGTGTGTTTTACTCAAAACAGGCTTTTTAAAAAGAGCTTTATCTTTTATTTGAAGGGCCTGATTCATGTTGAGGTGTGTAGTATGCTAGGCTTCTCAAACACAGATTTGGAGACCCAAGATTAAAACCAAGAGAGAATATATGAGAAGGGAAAAAATAAAAGATTAAAAAATCCTGAGGTCGGGTACAGTGGCTCATGCCTGTAATCCCAACACTTTAGGAGGCCAAGGCAGGTGGATCAGTTGAGGTCCCACTTGAGGTTTGAGACCAGTCTGGCCAACATGGTGAAACCTCGTCTCCATTAAAAATACAAAAATTAGCCAGGTGTGGTGGCAGGTGCCTGTAATCCCAGCTACTTGGGAGGCTGAGGCAGGAGAATCGCTTGAACCCAGGAGGTAGAGGCTGCCGTGAGCCAAGATCGTACCACCACACTCCAGCCTGGGTGACAGAGTGAGACTGCCTCAAAAAACAAAAACAAAAACAAAACTGAATGTCAGCAAATATTTGCTGAACCTGAAAGAAATTGTGTTATTTAAGATTAATTAAAATGAATAAGATAGGAATAAACTTAACCAAGGAGGCAAAAGACTTTTACAATGAAAACTGCAAAATATTGCTAAAATAAATTAGACACAAATAAATGGAAAGACAGCTGTGTTCCGGGATTAGAAGACTCAATATTGTTAACATGTAAGTACATTCCAAAGTGATCCACAAACTCAATGTAATCGCTATCAAAATCTCAACGGCAGAGATATTTTATTTTTAGACTAGAAAAATACATCATAAAATTCACATGAAAATCAAGGGGCCCCAAATAGCCAAAACAATCTTGAAAAAGAAGAATGAAGTTGGAGATCTCACATTTCCTGATTTCAAAACATTACAAACCTATAGTAATCAAAATAGTGTGATACTGGCATAAAGACAGACATTTATACCAACGGGATAGAATAAAGAGACCAGACAGAAACCTTAAAATATATGGTCAAATGATTTTTAGACAAAGGTGCCAAGACCATTCAATGGGGAGAGGACATCTTTCCAACAAATGTTGTTGGGAAAACCAGATATCCACATGCAAAAGAATGAAGTTAGACCCTTACCATACACCATATACAAAAATTAACTGGAAATGGATGAAAGATCCAAATGTAAGAGCTAAAACTATAAAACTTTCAGCAGAAAACACAGGGGAAACCTTCTTGACAGGATTTGGCAATGATTTTTTAGCTATGACACCAAAAGCACAGCAACAAATGTAAAGTAGATAAATGAAGTACATCAAAATTTAAAACTTCTGTGCGTCAAAAGAAACAAAAGAGTGAAAATGCAACCTAAAGAATGTAAGAAAATATTTGCAAATCATATATCTGATGAAGGATTAATATCCAGAATATATAAAGAACCCCCGCCGGGTGTGGTGGCTCACGCCTGTAATCCCAGCACTTTGGGAGACCGAGGCGGGCGGATCACGAGGTCAGGAGATGGAGACCATCCTGGCTAACAAGGTGAAACTCCGTCTCTACTAAAAATACAAAAAATTAGCCGGGTGTGGTGGCGGGTGCCTGTAGTTCCAGCTACTCGGGAGGCTGAGGCAGGAGAATGGCGTGAACCCGGGAGGCGGAGCTTGCCATGAGCTGAGATCGCGCCACTGTCCTCCAGCCTGGGCGACAGACCGAGACTCAGTCTCAAAAAAAAAAAAAAAAAAAAGAACCCCTACAAGTCAACAACAAAAAACTCCATTAAAATAGGGAAATGCAAATCAAAACCACAATGAGATATGAGCTCACACCCATTAGGATAGCTACTATTTAAAAAAAAACACAAGCCAGGTGCGGTGGCTCATACCTGTAAACCCAGCATTTTGGGAGGCCAAGCCGGGAGAATTGCTTGGGCCCAGGAGTTCAAGACCAGCCTGGGCAACATAACGAGACCCCTGTCTCTACAAAATATTCGAAAAATTAGCCAGGTGTGGTGGTACATGCCTGTAGTCCCAGCTACACAGGAGGCTGAGGCTAGAGGACTGTTTGAAACTGAGAGGTGAAGGCTGCAGTGAGCCATGATGGTACCACTGCACTCCAGCCTAGACAACAAAGCATGACTTTGTCAAAAAAAAAAAAAAAAAAAAATACAAGTAAAACCCCACAGAAAATAACAAATATTTGTGAGCATGTGGAGAAATTGGAACCCTCGTGCATCGCTGGTGGTAATGTAAAGTGGTGCATCTGCTGTGGAACACAGTATGATGGCTCCTCAAAATATTAAATACAGAATTACCATAGGATCCAGCAATTCCCCTTTTGGGTATATACCCAACAGAATAGAAAGCAGGGTCATAAAGAGATGTTTGTACACCCATGTTCATAGCAGCATCATTCAGGATAGCCAAAAGCTGGAGGCAATGCACGTGTTCATTGATGATCAAAGGAGAGAGATGGATAAACAGAATTTGGCATATACATACAATGGAATATTAGTCTTAAAAAGGAGGAAAATTCTGACACATGCTACAACATAGATAAACCTTGGGGACATCATCTTAAATGAAATAAGCCAGTCAAAAAGGCAAATACAGACTGGGAACGGTGGCTCACGCCTGTAATCCCAGCACTTTGGGAGGCTGAGGAGGGCGGATCGCCTGAGGTCAGGAGTCCAAAACCAGCCTGACCAATGTGATGAAACCCCATCTCTACTAAAATAACAACAACAAAATTAGCTGGGCATGGTGGCGCACGCCTGTAATCCCAGCTACTCGGGAGGCTGAGGCCGGAGAATTGCTTGAACCCGGGAGGTGGAGGTTGCAGTGCACCAAGATTGTACCACTGCACTCCAGCCTGGGTGACAGAGCGAGACTCCGTCTCAAAATTAAAAAAAAAAAAAAAAGGCAAATACTGTAAGATACGAGGTCCCTAGAGTAGTCAAATTCATAGAGGCAGACGGTAGAATGATGGGGGCCAGGGGCTGGGGGAAGGGAGGAAAAAGGAGTTACTGTTTAGTGGGTATAGGGTTTCAGTTTTGCAGGATGAAAAGAGTTCTGGAGATTGGTTTCACAACAATGTGAATGTACCTAACACTATTGAACTGTATGCTCAAAATGATTAAGATGGTAATTTTATCATGTTATCATAGTTTTCTCATAAAATTTTATATCATGTTTATTTTACCACCATTGAAAAAAATTAATTAAGCCCTCACAAGTAGCTTGAGCTTAGGGGACCAAAAACCCAGACTTATTGATAACATTCTCTGTGGTTCATCTCAGACGTGATTGTACCTTTCAAGGTCAGCTTCCACCCAGGACAGGAGGTCTCATGTCCTGCTTCAGAAACAAAGCCTCCCACAGGGAGCCAGAAGTAACTAAGAGCCCAAGTCCCAGGCGACTAGAAGGATGAGGAAGCCAGAACATGTGTCCTTTCCAAAATAAATACTACCCCTCTTTGTTTCACTGCCAAAAAACCATAGAGTTGTGAAGGCAGTGACAGGGGGATCTTTTCCCAGAATATCTTCCCAGACCCCTCCTCTCCACTCAGGAGAACAAACACCAGAGAGAAGGCAGGCGGGGCTGTGTAGGGGAGCAGGACGCAATGGAATCGCCTTAGAAACTGCCTTCTAAGGATCCCACTCGTCAGGAGGTAGGGAGCTGAGGTGCAGTTCTTTGACAGAATGCTTCAGGTGGAGTCTAACAAAGGCACGCCCTTTCCAGTTAGAGCCTCCAGGGATCACTTCAAAAAGGTCATTGACCAATGAGTGGGAGAAGTGCACTCCCCCACTCCCCAGGAAGCCTGTTAACCCTATTAATCCTCAGGTGAGGGCCTCCGGGGGTAGCTATTTGAGAACCGAATGGAGTCTCAGCCACCTCCCCAATCCCCTACCCCTACCCCTGTCAGGCCCCTAGATAGTAAAAACGTAGCATTTCCAGCAGGAGTATTTCTAGTGACAGCTGGAGACCACCCACCTGCCCTTCCTCACACCATGAAGGCTCATGGGAACAAAGCCGAAGCGCTAGGGAGTGAGAGCATTGGCAACTTCCCAGACTGCTAAGAGCCTGGGCTCTCAGCGCTGCACATGGAAACCTACCTGTTTAGGCTAAGCGTCCCTCAAACCCCCAAGCCCTCATCCCCCAGCACCTGCCCCCCAACATAGAACATTGTGCATGTTCTCGTTTAATAGCTTTATTGAGATATGATTTACTCACTATAAAATTCACCCACATAAAGTGTACAATTAAATGGTTTTTAGTATATTCAGAGCTCTACAACCATCACTGCTATCTATGTCCAGAATATCGCATCACCCCCAAGGAAAACCAAGAACCATTAGCAGTCGTTCGCCATTTCTCCTTCTCCACTATCCCTTGGCAATCACTTTCTCTATGAATTTGCATACTCTGAAAATTTCATATAAATGAAATCATAGAATATGTGGCCTTTTATGTCTGGCTTCTTTCACTCAGCATCGTGTTTTTGAAGTTCGTCCATTTTTGTAACATGAATGACTGCTTCATTCCTTTTTATGGCTGAATAATATTTCTTTTTCATGTTTACCAGTTTATTATAAAGGATATTACAAAGGATACAGATGAAGAGATACATACGGTGAGGTATGGGGGAAAGGACACGGAGTTTCTATGCCCTCCCTGGGAACGCCACCCTTCAGGAACCTCCACATGTTCAGCTATCTGGAAACCCCCCGAACCCGGTCCTTTGGTTTTTATGGAAGCTTTGTGATGTCAGCATTCCTTCCCCCAGGACCCTCTCTGGAGAGGGTCTTAAGACACACAATTGGAAAGGCTAGGGAAGATTAGAGTCTTGCCTTGGAGCAGGTGAGAGGGGGGCAGGAGAAGGTCCCAGAGATTCTGTTTCCTGAGGCCTGCTCCTGAGGCCTAACAAACCCAATATTTTAATCAATGACCATTACAAGGGCTATGGGAGTCATGAGCCAGGAATCCTGGATGAAAACCAATAGATATCATAACACTACAAGCCATCCCCTGGTTTTTGACCACGGATCCCTTACAAAAAACGAATATGCACAATTATGAATAAGTAGTCCAGTCCATCATATTGTATGAATTTCTTTCAGTCTTGTCAGGTTCCAAAACTGGTCTTAGCAAACATACAGCTTTACCCTTTCAGGCACCTGGAATAATTGAGCTAAGAGACGATGTCGTCTCTTGCTCTGATATTCCTTTGAGTTGTTAGTGCAATACTGGATTTCCCACAATTTATAACCAGCTTACTCATTTATTTACCCTCGGCTATTATTCCTTCTTTTCTCCATTTGTCATTTATTTTTACCCGAACTTTTCCACCTTTGGAAGGGACACTAAGTTTGGCCACTGTGCTGGTCCAGATTGCTGGTAGCAATACTAGTCTAGTAGGTGGTTCCTCCTCCATCCATTTCCGTACATACAGGGTAGGGTTACATAGGTTCCAAACTAGCAAGTATGGTGGAATAATATTTCATTGGAATATTTCCTACCATCTTTTGTTTATTCATTCATCTGTTGATGGACATTTGGGTAGTTCCACCTTTTGGCTCTTATGAATAATGCAGCTATGAACATTTCTGTATAACTTTTTGTGCAGACATATGTTTTCATTTCTCTTGGGTACATCATAAGGAGTGGAATTACTAAGTCATAGCGTAGCTTCATGTTTAACATTTGGAGGAACTGCCAGACTGTTTTCCACAGAGGCTGCACAATTTTACATTTCCACCAGCAACGTATAAAGGTTCAACTGTCTACATGTCCTCACCAACACTTGTTATTGACCATCATTTGTATTATAGTGTGACATGGTACCTCATTATGGTTTTGATTTGCATATCCCAATAAGTAATAAAGTTGAACATATTTTTATTTGCTTACTGGTCATTTATTTGTATATCATCTTTGAAGAAATGTCTACTCAACTATTTTGCCTGTTTTTTTTTTTTAACTGGGTAATTAGTTTTTCTATTATTAAGTTGTAAGAATTCTTTTTTTTTTTTTTTGAGACGGAGTTTTGCTCTCGTTTCGTTGCCCAGGCTAGAGTGTAGTGGTGCAATCTCGGCTCACTGCAACCTCCACCTTCCAGTTTCAAGAGATTCTCCTGCCTCAGCCTCCCAAGTAACTGGGATTACAGGCGCCCGCCACCACGCCCAGCTAATTTTTTTTGTATTTTTAGTAGAGACGGGGTTTCACCATGTTGGTCAGGCTGGTCTCGAACTGCTGACCGCGTGATCCACCCGCCTTGGCCTCCCAAAGTGCTGGGATTACAGGCGTTAGCCACCATGCCCGGCGAGAATTCTTTATCTATTTTGAGTACAACTCCATTATCAACTATATACAATTTGCAAAAATTTTCTCCCATTCTGTGCATTCTATTTTCGCTTTCTAGTTAGGGTCTGTTGAAACATAAAAGTTTCTCATTTTGAGGAAGTCCAATTTATCTGTTTTCTTTCTTTCTTTCTTTTTTATTTTTATTTTTTGAGACGGAGTTTTGCTCTGTCACCCAGGCTGGAGTGCAGTGGCGTGATCTCGGCTCACTGCAAGCTCCGCCTCCTGGGTTCACGCCATTCTCCTGCCTTAGCCTCCTGAGTAGCTGGGACTACAGGTGCCCGCCACCATGCCCAGCTTTTTTTTTTTTTTTTTTGTATTTTTAGTAGAGATGGGGGTTTGACTTGTTAGCCAGGATGGTCTCGATCTCCTGACCTCTTGATCCACCCACCTCGGCCTCCCAAAGTGCTGGGATTACAGGCATGAGCCACCGCACCCAGCCAATTTATCTGTTTTCTTATGTCATCGGTTGTGCTTTTGGTGCCATATCTTAAGAAACCATCATTAAATCCAAAGTCATGAAGATTTACCACTGTGTTTTCTTCTGGGAGTTTTATAGTTTTAGTTAGCTCTTACCTATAGGTCTATAATCCACTTTGAATTAATGTTTTAATATGATGTGAGGTAGGGGTCCAACTTCATAATTCTGTACATGGATACCCAATTGTTTCAGCACTAGTTTTTGAAAAATCTATTTTTTTTCCCATTGAATTGTCTTGGCACCTTTGTCAAAATCTGACCATAAATGTGAGGGCTTATTTCCAGACCCTCAATTCTATTCCATTGATCTGTCTATCCTAATGCCAGTACCACACTTGTCTCTCTCTCTCTTTTCTCTCCAGGTTCATTGGGAAGGCCACCTTGGGTGACTCCTAATACATCTAGTGCTTTCAAGGTCTTCAAGCACTCTAAATTCCTCTTCTTATCTGGCCTACAAAACAGCCTTTGAAGACAAATACATGGGTGACCATCCCTCTTTTACAGATTAGGAAACTGAGTCTCAGGGAGGCTGTGAGTATCTCAAGGTAATTATGCCGGTAGGTGGTGGAATTGAGACCAGAATCCCAGCTTTCACCTGTAAAACTGAGCTCCTTCCTGGACAGCACACTTTGCACTTTAAAAGGTACAACTACATACATACACAATGGGATACTATTCAGCCTTAAAAAGGAAGGAAATTCTGTCATTTGCAACAACATGCATGAACCTGCAGAACATCATGTTAAGTGAAATAAGCCGGGCACAGACAGCCACATACTGCATGATCTCACTCGTATGTAGAACCTAAAAAAGTTGAACTCATAGAAGCAGAGAGTAGAATGGTGGTTACCAGGGACCGGGTGTAGAGGGCTGGGGAGATGTTGGTCAAAAAAAGTCACAAACCAAAAGTTTTTAAAAAGGTATGACTTTGAAGACATGCTATCTGATTTTTTAAATAAAAGTAGCTCCCAGGGCTTTTTTCCCTTACCCTAGCTAGTTCATAAAGGCATTGTGAGACTTAACGTAGCTCACATAAGTGTAAATCTTTCATAGACTGTCAAGGATTAAATACACGTGAGGAGTTATTAGTTGTGCATTTCTATAACGACTCTTGCTTGAAATCATCTGGATCAGAGGTGGAAGTGGCCCATTTCCTATACCTCCACCCATACTGCAGCTATCATTGGACAGCAAACGACAGTGACTATATCACTTTGCCGTCCAGGTGGAAGAGTCACTATGAGACCCACTATTGTCCCAGTTGTGTTTATTGTTCAGGAAGCCCCCAATATCACATGATATCCCTTCAGGGAGGGAGGTAAATATAGTATCTTTTTTTGACTCATAGTATTGTTCAGCTACTGTGTTACATGCTTAAATTAAATTAAACTAAACATTACCTCAATAAACCGGGATTGAGTACCTCTGATGTTCTAGGCACAGGATTATGCACTAGAGGGGACACAGAGAGGATTAAGACACAGCCAAGATAGGCAGACAATGACAGCTTTACAGGGAAGATGTTTCTTCATTCAAATTTGGCAAGTTTTTATTGTGTGCCAGGACACAAACATGGTCCCCACTACCACAAGTTAGGAGCAATTAATGGATTACCATAATGGATACCGACTCCCACAAATAGCTAATCACAGCCTGGGCTACAGACCATGAAGGGTGTTATGAGAGCAGTGACCAGGGGACATCCCTGAAGAAGGTACATTGGAGTTCACATGGCATATAGTGATACATGCTATAGGCTGGAGATGTGCAAATTGCCATGGTAGTTCAGGGGATGAACTGATGAAATCTTGGGTGAGGTAGGGTATGTTTCATAGCAACAGTGATGTTTGGAATGGGCTTTGATCAATGACCAGGTAGAATACGAAAGGAGGATCACTCTGAGCTGGAGTTAGCACAGACACAAGCTAGGGTGACCACAGAACACATGGTCCAAACCAGGAGACCTTTGAAAAGTGGCACTATTCACTACAATGCAGAAACAACAGGCATAAGCTGGGGCTGTCCCTGTAAACCTGGACATGTGATCTCCCTAGCAAAAGCACACAATGGTGAGTGTAATGACACCCAAGCTGTTAGAATGTAGAATTGGGAGTGGGAGGGACTGGGATGGAAGGTGAGTACATGAGTTTGCTAGAGCTGCCATAACAAGAACCACAAACTGAGTGGCTTAAGCCACAGAAATTAGTCCTTTTCTGGAGACTAGAAGTTGGAAATCACGATGTTGGCAAGGCCACGCTCCCTTTGAAGGCACTAGGCTAAGATGTGTTCCCGGCCTCTCTCCTAGTTTCTGGTAGTTCCCTGGCTTGTGGCAGTATAACCCCTATCCTAACATGGTGGTGGTCTCCTTATGTGGGTGTCTATCTCTGGGTTCGAATTTCCTCTTTTTATGAGGAAACCAGTCATATTGGATTAGGGTTCTCCCCAGTGACTTCATCTGAACTTGATCATCTGAAAAGACCCTATTTCCAAATAAGGTCACATTCACAAACACTGGGGTTAGGACTTCAACATCTTTTGGGGGAACAAAATTCAACCCTTAATAATGAGGCAGAAGACGATTATAGCTGTGAAAGAATGCCATGCTAGTCTAGTCTGTCCTGAAAATCATGGGGAACTGTGACCAGTTGGTGAGCTGGAGTACAGTTTAGTCTGTTTCAAAACAGTAACCCTGGCAGCCCAGTCCTTTAATTTGGTCCAATTGGAGATAGACAATGCTTTTTTGGCTTTTAAAATTCTTCCCCCAGTTATAAAAATACCTTCTTTAGTATTGCACTTCCTTTTGGGAATCAAAGAAGGCAAAATATGAATCCTGAAAACAATGGGATCCTTTTAATCGAAAGGTTATTTTCTCACTCTCAAATCATTTTTACTACCCCAGCTTGCAAGATGACAATTGCTTTCTCTATTAGAATACACAGTGTAGGATGACTTTTAGTACATGCTTGTGGGGTGGAATACAAAGTTGTTTAATCTTATGGGTTAACTTTAGGTATGGTTGTCAACGCTTTGCTGCTGTGTGTGATGTATCATCAGCACACAAAAATCTCATTTGCCTTTGATTCCTGACCTCCAACAGGGGTTTCCACATGGCTCCATGGAACTCTAGGGTCCAATGGTGCTTCCAGAAGTGCCCTAGAACTGCCTGGAGGGCGGAGAGGGCAGACCAGAGAAGCTTTGCTTGGGCTGTTTTACACTTGTCAGATTTGTCTGAAAACTGCCTTGCTCTCTTTTTGTAAAAATTTGGGAAAACCTGGGACTTTGTGCCCACGGTCAGCTTCTCTTGGCCTAAGGGCAAACCCATTTGGTCATTAAATGGAGTCCATGGTATTCCTTCATCCAGAAACTATTGAGCACCTACTGCATACCTGACACTGTTCAAGAGAGATGACAGTGTACAGGCTTGTGTTTCTGTGGTTACCTCTTTGGAGGGGAATTTGGTGACAGTGGAAGCCATTATGGAGCACATTTTTCTCAATCAACGATATCCTAATAGGATCTAAGAAAGGCCATTTCTGAAATGCCTGCATAGGCACAGGATTTAGTTAGGAGCGTGTAGTGGGTTGAGTAACGCCCACTCCCACCACCCCCTGACCCAAATTCACGTCCGCCAAGAACCTCAGGATGTGGCCTTATTTGGAAATAGGGTCTTTGCAGATGAAATGAGTTAAGGATCTTGAGGTGAAATCATCCTGGATTTAGGGTGGGCCCTGCACCCAAAGATGTGTGTGTGTGTGTGTGTGTGTGTGTGTGTGTGTGTGTGTGTTTTGTTTCTGAGACAGAGTCTCGCTCTGTTGCCCAGGCTAGAGTGCAGTGGCATGATCTCGGCGGACTGCAACCTCTGCTTCGCGGGTTCAAGCAATTCTCCTGCCTCAGCCTTCCAAGTAGCTGGGACTACAAGCGCTTGCCACCACGCCCAGCTAATTTTTTTGCATTTTTAGTAAAGACGGAGTTTCACCATGTTAGCCAGGATGGTCTCGATCTCCTGACCTTGTGATCCGCCCACCTCGGCTTCCCAAAGTGCTGGGATTACAGGTGTGAGCCACTGCGCCCAGCCTGGTGTGTTCTTATAAGATGGGGAGAGGACACAAAGACACAAAGAGAGCAGAGAGCCATGTGAAGATGGAGGCAGAGGTTGAAGTGATGTGGCCACAGACCAAGGAACATCTGGGGCTACCAGAAGCTGGAAGCAGCAAGGAAGGGTCCTCCCCTAGGGCCCTCAGAGAGCACGGCCCTGCCATCACCATGATTTCAGACTTCCAAGCCTCTAGACTTATGAGACAAAGCATTTCTGATGTTTTAAGCCATAGAGTTTGTGGTACAATACTTTGTTCTGGCAGAAGGAGAGGGACAGACCACATCCATTTCCACACGCTTCCTCACAGTCTTGCTGGAGCTGGGACACTTGCTGCTTTCCTGCTTCCTTATCCTCGTCCTCTTTCTCACCAGCTCAGCAAGGGCTGGCTGTGAGCTCCAGAACGCTATTGGGAGAAGTCTAGACAAGGGAGGGCCAAGTCTGGACCACTCCTGCTCCCCTCACCTCTTTTCTCAAGGTCAACATGTCCCATGCACAGTGATTGCAGTAGCAGCACCGGCCCTTCTGCATGGCCCAGCCTAACCAGCACAGGCTGGCCAGCACAACCTCTGTGGACAAACATTAACCAAAGCAAACCCTGCTACCCTCCCCGACATGCCATCCTTCCTGTACCCTCTATCTATGGCCTCCCGCAGGCTGATAAGGAAGTGGGGCACAGTTAAGCCCATGCCGGCTGGGTCTTGGTTGTTTCAACTCTGGGAGCTGTTATCGGGAAACTCCTTTTGAGAAATCCGCCTCAGTGAAGGCTGAAGAGTGGCAGTTGTGTGAACAAAACAACCCAAGCTTGACTCCCACACCTGGCTGTCTCAGGGCCATCTACTTACTCCCATCCTACCAAGAGTGCCTGTTTCTCGAGCATGGAACTTATCTTATTTTCCCATATCATGATGAATCCTCACAACTGCCCTTCGAGGGAAGGATGATTATTATGCCCACTTCAGAGAGGAGGACACAGAAGCTCACAGATGTTTAGGGATCTTCCCAAAGTCACATGTCTCTTAAGTGACCCAGAGATTTCAACCCAAGGTTGCTGGACTCCAGCCCCTCTGCGTTTGCTCCTTGCCCTGCTGCACCCCTTGTTTGCAGACGCGCTTTGCAGAGGGTGAGCTTCAGCCACAGCCACATCACCCCTAACCATATTCAGCAGCTGTCTCTTTTTGTTTGTTTGTTTGTTTGTTTTCATTCATTGCCAGGACCTGCCCATGGGCTGCCTCCTAAGCTCTCTTCTTCCTGTAGTCAGTTTATGGAGCTAAAAAGAAGGCACTGGCTCAACCACCCTTGGGGGTGCCTGTTTCAGGAGAGAACTCGACCTTTTATATAATTTCCCCAAATACCTCTAACTTATAAAAAAGCAAACAAAAGCATTGCTAGTTTGAAGTTACTTCCTATTTACAGTGGTTAGCATATTTATTTTAGGCCAAATTAAGCTCTGATTTTACATGTAACGCGCATCCACCATATATCATCCAATGATGAGCCCCGATGACCCCTTCTCTGCACTTTTGGTGATTTGGGAGTTTAGACAGCTGTTGCGCCTGGCATACCCTCAAGTTGAGTATGGGAAAAGCGCAGGCAACTGTCTTTCAGACTTGGCTTCCCAGTTTGCACTACAATCCCACAAGGGCAGAGCTTGTAGGGAAAGCCTGCTTGGTTTCCCCAGGTATCCTCAGACAGAAAGGAATGTGTAATGAGGCACAAACCCTAAGAGCGCTACCCAGAGGGAACTTGGCCTCCTCTGACAGCAGTTCCTGGGGCCACACGTGCTCCCAGGGAGCCCCCAAGTTGCTCTCAGGACTGTACCAGTTCAGGCTCCCCTCCCCTACTTGACCTCAAACCAGGCTTGAACTCCGCCCTTCCTGGCTCTCTCCCTTCGCATTCAAGGACTTCACTGCTCACCCCCATGGGGAAGCAGACAGGCGGGCACCACCTTCCTAAGCCAGGGGAGAATGACAAACTCCACAACCTCCCTGAGCTCTCAGGGAATTGTCCTTGGTGGGTAGGTCCTAAGCCCCTTTTAGAAGTCAACTTCAAGAAGCCTCTGGGCCTCCCGCCTTTATTCCTCGGGTAGGACACATCCTACTTCCTCTCTTCCTCCCCTCCTCTGCTGTAGGCTCCCCTCCTCTATCATGCAGGCCCACTCCTGCAGCAGGGTCAACCAGCAATAGCCGGGACCCCAGTTCAAGGCTGCAGGGCTCCAGGACACCTTTTCATTTGAGGGGAGCACCAGACTGGGCACTCTAGTCATTGGGGCCCCTGCTCTTCCTACACAAGTTCACCTCAGCCCATTCCCACACCTCACCTTCAAAAGTTGCCAGAATTGGAAAATAAAAATACAGGTCACTCACTTACATTTGAATGTCATGTAAACAATGAATTTTGTTGTATAAGTACGTCCCATGTAATATTTGAAATATACTTCTATTAAAAATGATGTGTGTGTGGTGAGTGTGTGTGTCTGAAATTCAAATGTAATTGGCAATCCTCCTGCCACCCGCCTAGCTTAATGAGTCACAACAACACTGGTGTTTTCACAGGACAGCAAGTCAAGCCACCAGCCTAGGCTGGAGACAAATGATACCAACCGTGGTGTCAGAAAACAAGTTTGAGCTTTCGTACCCTTCTCAGTAAGTGGCTGCGCTCTTGCTCTCTGCAGAACACCCAGCCATGCTCAGACTGCATTGTCCTCTGTGCCCAGAGTAATACCTTAGGCACAGCCCTTACTATCTTCCAGTATAATTATAGGGTTTCACATCTACTGGGCTTTGAGCTTCTTGAGGGCTAGGACTGGTGCTGATGGATCTCCTCTCTCCCCTCCTTACAGTGCCCAGCAGAATTCAGGACCCAGGGTGGGGAGAGCTCAGAAATGACTTGGTGAGAGAACACTTGCATGAATGAATGCCCCTGATTGCATCTAAGGGGCGGTCTTGTGAAAGGCCACATCTGGGATGTCTGGCTTTATCCTCTAGAATGGTGGGTCTCTAAGGGCAGGGATCTTACCTGTTTTGTTTCCTGCTCCGTCTCTAGCACCTAACACCTTGCTGATACCCAATAGGTGCTCAGTAAACACATATTGCATGAATCAGCAGCTGTGTTCACAGTTGACTGGGCCGATGGATCTATCAACCTGTTTCCTAGCTTGGATCTCTTTCCCCACCTCCATTAACAGTTCAGAGATGGCTGCTCCTCCTCTTCCACAGAGGCATTGGGCTGAGTGGACAGTGACTAAGGGCAGGGAGGACAGCAGGTCTCACTCACTCTCTGCCGAAGGAGACTTCAAGGCTGGCTGAGGGAAAGGAAAAAGAAGGCTCACTTAGAAGGGAAGCGTGCAGTGAGCAAGGCCAGGTCGTGCAAGGCAGGAAAGGGGCAATTGGAAGGGCAGACACGGGTGCTGGGGAAGTGGCCGAAGCCCAGGCCGGCTTTTCTGAGTCCGAGTCGTAAAGCGGAGAAGACTCGCACCAGAGCAGGCGGCTGGACGGCGGCGATTTGCAAGAACCCAGCACAGAAGCGGCTCTGTAGCCGGCTGGGACTGGCGGCCGAGCACGTGACCGGCCGGGCCAATAGAGAGGCAGCGAGGTCCGCGGTCAAGGGCACAGAGCGGCGCGGAGACGCGCGCGCGGTCGGAACAGGCCGAGGGCTTAGGGGACCTCTGCCAACCCTCGGGTGCGGAGGAAGGGGCGTCGGGGCTGCCGAGCGAAGCACCCGGGCCCTGCCCCGCTACTGGAGCCTGCCTGGCACAAACTCCAGCCTGGGAGGGCCAGAGCTTTCCGTTGGCCGCTGCGTGGGTGGGACCCGGGAGGGCGGTGACTGCCAGGAACTCGGCTGGGGCTCCCCATCGAGCCAAGTCCGGAGGGAACAGGACACTCCCTCAGAAGCTGGCCTGCCCAGGGGAATTCTGGGATGGGAACCTGCTACCCTCAGGTTGCCACCGGCCAAGGCCCTGCATGCGCTCTCTTTTGCTGACCAGCCATAAGCTCCAAAGCCCACCCTCGCGTTGTGCTGGGGGAGGGGCAGCTTCTGAGCACCGCGTCTGCCCTGTCCCGCATCCCTATAGCCCGAAAGAGTGGCGGGAGGGGTAGGGATGGTTAGCGAGGGGGCCCCAATACCGTTCACTATCAATACAGGGTCATTTAATCAACCCCACACTCACCCCATGCCCAGCATAGGACCTGACAGCTAGCAGGTGCTTAGGAAGTGCTTGTTGCTGAAGAAACAAATGGATGAATGAATGAAATCTGGCAGTTGTGGCTGGGGGTGAAGACTTGCTTCTTGGGTGACACTTCCTAACTGTGATGTCTCCATCTGAGGAGCTGTGACAATTCTCCAGGGCAGGGCCATGCGAGAGGAAGCTGTTGTCTTCCGCTGCCAAGCGTAGCTGGGGCTCAAGCCAAATAACGACAGTGCCCACTTTGGGAGGATGTCATAAGTTTGAACAATGTAGTAAAACAGACCTCCTTTTTGTCCCAAAGTCCACTCCTTCACACCTCGCTGCCTTAGAGGGCCTCCAGCTCTGCAGAGCCAGCTGTGCATGCCTCAGCCTTTAAGAAGCCTCCCGCCCCCTTCCACCAAAGACAAGGGACCCCTCCTTCCCCAGGGTTATCCCAGCACATTCACTGTGTTGTGGTTCCACCCTCTGAGCACTTCCTGTGTCCTTGAGTCTGACAAACCTCAGTTGAAATCTACCTCCCTTTTCCTAGCTTGTTTCTGAGCCTCTTTATCTGCATTTATAAAACAGGATGATCATAATAGCACTAGGATTATTATGAGGCCTGAACACAAGGACTCCTATAAAGTGTCTGGCACAGAAGCGGTCCTTGGCAAATAGCAGTTTTTGAGCTCCTGGAGGATAGGGGCAGTGCCTTCTTTGCTTACCACCATCTCTCTCTCTCTCTCTCTCTCTCTCTCTCTCTCTCGCCAAGCAGACAGCCTGGTGTGCAGTAGGTGCTCCACAAAAATGTGTTGGGTGCAGACCGCTTGAAGCCAGGACTTTGAGACCAGCCTGGCCAACATGGTAAAACACCATCTCTACCAAAAATACAAAAAGTGGCAGGGCACAGTGGCTCCCGCCTGTAGTCCCAGCTACTCAGGATGCTGAGGCAGGAGAATGGCTTGAACCTGGGAGGCAGAAGTTGCAGTGATCCGAGATCATGCCCCTGCACTCCAGCCTGTGCGACAGAGCAAGACTCTGTCACAAAAAAAAAAAAAAAAAAAAAAAAGTGTTGTGTGAGCTATTGCTGCACTGTCTTGCTTGGCCAGGAGTGGTTCCCAAACTGGGCACAGCTGAACTTGCAGGCGGCTTCTGGGGCTGGGGGAGGGAAGCAGAGGCTGACCGTCTGGGGTAGTGGTTCAAAAAGTACCCACCTCCGAGACCAGATGCTTTTGGAATTGGGTGTGCAGAGGGATCGACTCCCTTCACCTGCCTCCTTAGCCCAGCACAGGTAGGATTCAGTGTACTTCGCTGCCTCCCAATTTCTGTGCCATCCACAAGATGGCTGCCTCTGGAGGCGTGGGCAGAGCTGGGGTTGGAGCTCAGGCAGGCTTTATGCCCCCTGCAATTTGCCTAGTAACCCAGATTTGTGGCCAGGAGCTGGTCTAACTCCTGCAGGGTTTGGCTGGAGCTAGGGTTTCCCAGTTTTAGTCAATAAAGATACAGGATGCCCAGTTAAATTTGAATGTCAGATAAACAACAGATCTTTTGTAGTAGAAGTATGTTCCATGCGATCTTTGGAACATACTCATACTATGAAATTATTCGTTGTTTGTCTGAAAAACAAATGTAACAGGGCTCCCTGCATTTTCTCTGGCAAGCGTAGCTGGAGCTTGTCCAGCTGCTGTGGATTGTAAGGGAATCAACCTTGGAGGGTGGAGTGGGAGGGAACTGCTCCCACCAAAATTACTTTGAATTGATATCAGAACAATGGCATGGGCTGTTTTGTTTTTCTTTGCTTAGAAAAAGAGCATTCCATGTCACTCAAAAGAAAACAGAACGGTGAATTTCAGCTCTCTGCCTTGCTCCATTGATGTTGACCCAGAACATGCCTTGATTCTGAAAGGGATATTGACTGTTAGACAAGTGGCTCTTTCATTTTCTCGGCAACTCTCCTTCTAGTGGTTGGTGCCCACTACCCTGTGTCCCATTTGGAATACACTTGGGATAGGATGCAGGGTGGCCATTTGCCTCTCCAGAGGGTGCTGTTCTGCTGGGCTATTCAGATGCTCCAAGTACAAAGTGGCTTTAGCTGTGAACTAGGGAACAGATATATATAAATAAAGAAGAAGAGTTCTATTTCTCGATTTCATTTTTCCATGCTATACAACCTCTAATTCTCACAACAATTCTGACAAGGCATATTATGATTCCCATTTTACAGATGGGAAAACTGAGGCCCAGACAAGGAAAAGCTTTGTGCAAGGTCATACAGCAAGTGAGCGGAGAGGCCATGTTTCAAACTCCATTCTCTGTGTTCTCTGAACTTAGTGCCTAGAAGCTGGCCTCAAATCCAGTTTGAAAGCACATAGGGAATAATCCACACTCTAATTAACGTAACCTTCAATCACATCTCCTGATGCCAGAGAGATGTTTCTAAAGCGCAGATCTGAACATGTCCTGCCCCTGCTGAAAACTTTCCTGGGCCTTCCCATTGCCTTCTGGATGAAATTCAAGCTCCCTAGCTTGCATTTCAGAACATTTGGAGATCCCACGTCTCTTCCACCGTCTCTAGCCTCATCTTCCACCACTTGCCTAAAGCTCGCCCCCCCTCCACACCTCTGTTCCATCACCTCACCAGCCAGGGCCTGTATTCTGGAGTGGAGAAGGGAGTGGGCCTCGGTGAGCCAGGCCCTGGAGTCCAGAGGGGCCAGGGAGACATGAGCCTGCTGGGAGACACTATCAGTCACTCTGAGACATGGCCCAAGTCCCAGGACAACAGACCAAGTTCCTGAAGCCACAGCAGCTGTGCTCCAGGTCTGCGCTGAGCTGCTCTCGATGGGCTGGGTGGAAGCCTCCTGGTTTTGGCTTTACAGCATCTCAAAGTCGCCACCTAGGCCCTGTGAGATGTCTGACAATCCAATCCCGGGAGCCTCTCTTGGCCCATTGTCTCAGCTTGCAATGCACCTATGCCTGCTTTCAAAATTTTAAACAATTAGGAAAGTTATTAGCTCATGAGACAGGAAGTCCAAAGATAGGGCTGGCCCAACTCTATCTTCAAGCACCCAGATTCTTTCTGCCTCTCCTCGTTGCCATCCATGGCGTTCATCTGAAGGCTGATTCCCTTTGTGTCCCTAACATGACTGTCTATAGCGATTCTGGCTGTACAACTCCTTGTTGGAATTCACTGGGTGAAAGAGTCAGTAAAGGTCTTGATGGGTCTGCCTAGTTCACCTGCTCACCCCTGGATCAGTGACTGTCATGGAAGGAAACACCACATGCTGTTTGGCTTAAAGCTAGATTCCCAAGTTTCATCCGGAGCTGTGTGTCGCCAGGCTCCATCCCTGCCCACGCCTCCAGGCTGAGTCAGGTAGTTCCTTCTCAAGGCTCCCTCAACCTCCGTGCTTCACTCTGTCACAGCACTGTGTAGCCACTGTGTGGTCATTGAGGTTTTTACTGTCAGTTCTGAGAGGACAGGGGTTGTCTTGGGTCTTCTGTAGCCCCAGGGATTGTCCCAGAAGGGCTGCTTTGTGGTATTTGTTAAATGAAGGGGAGTGGAGGAGTGGTTGGTTGGCGCAACGTCTGAATGGTGTAGGCATGGGGATGAGAATGACATGGGGTGTGGATGAGGAAAGCCATCAATACGCATGAGTTCCCATGTGCAGGGGCCCATGGAAGTGGGTGTGCCTGTGTGTGAGCATCGAAGTAGCACAAAGCCTGAGCTGTCTCCCCCCAGGGGAAAGCCCTGGCCAACAGCCACAGGGAGCCTGGGCTGACCAGAGGCAGGCCTTTGTGGCTCCTTTAAGTAGCTGGGCCCGCTCAGGTCTGACCCATCCTCCCTCCCTCACACTGGCCTTTCTCAGCCACTGACTTCACTCCTCCTTTGCCTGCCTGTCCTTGTCTCATCTTCTGGGTTTGACACACACCGGTGCCCTCTGTCTGGTTATTAATAATGCTTGTGGGTCATCCTAATAGAGCCTGTTTCCAGAGCACTTTCTCAGCACCAGGCCTGGGCTAGGGCTGCACCAGGCACTGGATCTCCTCTCAACCACACAGTGACATAGGAATCACCCCAGGTCCCAGAGGGGCACTGGTTGGGGGTTCAAACAAAGAGGACTTGCCTAGGGGTTATGACTCCCTTGTTGTATTAGGAGAGGCAGGATCTTAGTTATGGCCCAAGTCAGGGTGCAGTGCAGTGCAAAAGCAGCAGATCTGTCTTTCAGGGGAAATTTTAGGTGAAGTCCCTGTAGAAAAATGGATCACAATGAACTTGCTCTGGTTAGGTGTTGGGGACAGGAGCCCTGCCTCCTCACTTCCCCATCTGCTCAGGGGACTCTGAGGCTCAGCCTAGGTTTGAATTCCAGCTCTGCTACTTAGTAGCTTGGGGCCCGGACAAGTTACCTTAGCTTTCTAAGCCTCAGTTATCTCATCTATAGCGGTGGCTGGGGAGGAGTGAGAGTCCTCACCTCAAAGGATTCTACTGAGCATTTCGTGGGATGCTGAAGGGTAGATGGGCCCATGCATATGAAGTGCTTGGCAGTTACCTGGAGCCAGTTATCATTCACTGGGCTGCCCAGGTACAACTTCCTACCTCCCAAGGACCCCTCCAGAATGCAAGCCCACTCTTTCTATAAGTCTTCCTGTCATCTCCCAACCTGCCCTTTATCACCCAGATTTCCTCCCCATCCATCCATCCGTCCGTCCGTACATCCATCCATCCATCCATCCATCCACATACTCATTCATTCATTTGTGTGACAAATATCTGTTGGGCACCTATTATGTGCCAGGCGCTAAGCTAGCTGGGTACTGGAGACAAAAGCCAAGGTCTCTGCCCTCAGTGCAGCTATGCTCTCTCAGTGTCAGGAGAGCTGACCTAGGGAAACGTATCCCCCCATCACACCCACAACCCTCACCTCCAGTAGTACCGGATAAATCCATTCACATGTCCCCAGTGGCCCATTAAACAGAGGACTGGAACCCAGCTCCCATGGCCCCTACATTTTTGCAGGGGAGGACCTGGGGGCTTTCCTGGTGTGGCTTGGAGGAGGCAAATGATGTGATACCAGCATCCAGCCCCCAGCCTTTGCCAAACTTTTCCCAGGTTTCCGCTGGAACCCTCAGCCATTCAGTCATGAAATGGGCACACAGGTCAGACAGTCCGGAGCCCAGGAGGCCCTCTTGGGGCCACTGTGGGTAAACTCTTTGGGGCTTGACTGAGCCAGCTGGAGAACACTTCCCTCTACCGTAAACCTAAAATTCCTCTGAAATCACAATCACTGTGGCTGAGGGGAAGAGAACATTTGCTTTACAGGATCCCATGTATACACGAGCTACTTTCCAGGGACACAGCCTGTGGCCTCAAGTGATTTTCTGGGCACTCTGTAATTTGCCACCCTCCTCTGCCATGGGCATGTGCGTGTGCATGGAGGTGAGGAGAATGCCCCACCAACGAGACAACCATGGATCACTCAGCCTGGGCCAACGGGGCCCTGCCTTGACAAGCGGGGCTGATGTGCTCTTGGGTGCTAACCCTAGTATACTAGTCCTGCCAGCCTTGTGGCGGTGCTTGGGGGTCCTTAGCTAAAAAGGCTAGTGGCTTCTTGGATCGTTGAAAGGTCAGCCCATGGTAGGAGTGTGTGCTGCCACGGGCTTAGGTTGGAATGCTCTTCCTTCCCCAGACTCATGGGGGTCTTCCAGGCTTATCATAGATATCACTTCCTCCAGGAGTGACACCTCCTCTGTGCCCTGTCCTCTGGCTAGGCTTGGCTTCCTTCCTTGTGGTCATAGCCCCCTGAGTTTGCCTGGGCCACAGTACTTACCATCCTGTACTATAACATCTTTTCCTCCCACGACCCTGTGACGCCTTCTTGTTGTCACTTACAAGTACCTGGCATACAGTAAATGCTCTTGAGAATGAGCAAGTTAGTGATCCTCTATCAAGAGATAAGGCCAGGGGAGATAAGTCATGCCAATCCCACCGAGTGCCTCTGGTCCCCAGGCACGGCTCTGGCATCCCAAGTGGTGGTAGGCAGGTAGGCAGGGCTCGTTGCCAGGCATTGGAAACACGTGGCGGGGCTGGACCACTGCCTGGCAGAGGTTTGCAAGGCCCCGAGCCCTCACAGGTGTAGGGAGCACACACAGGGCCTGGTAAGGGTGGTGTAGAGCCTGCTGGATGAACAGGTGCCAGATGTAGGGCTGGGGGAGGGGGGCAGTGAGCAGTGGTGCTCTTGGCTTGAGTCCTAAGGGCAGTATGCTGGAGGCAATTCCTGCTCCCTTCGAATAGGGAAGTGACAGGACTTGTCAGTTTTCAATGGCAGCATGGTAGTATGCCAGGGGTCTCCAGCTGGGAGCCTTACAGCCTTCCCCTGGAAGGTCAATTTTGCTCTAAAATGCGGCAGGGCAGGGAGGGTTACTTTAACTGGTAAGTAACATAAATATTACTTTCTTATATTTAAACAAACATGGATGTATTATGTTTTAGAATGCGAACTTCACTGAATCTTGGAGCTATAGCATAAGGTGTCAAAATGGCAACTTTGGGCTGCGCCCCCAGACTGCCCCCAGGGCCTGCATTTCATTCTCTTCAGTCGTTAGGGAGACCCAGCATGCTGGAGTGGGAAAAGGTGGCCTTTATTATCAGATGGACTTAGATTCCCATCCCACCTCCCCCTGCAGCTTGACTTCACCACTGATGAGATCGCTGGGCCCTTGAATGGGTGATTCTAATTCTTAGGGATTGTGTGAGTCCATTCTTGCATTGCTATAAAGAAATACCTGAGGCTGGGTGATTTATAAAGAAAAGAGGTTTAATTGGCTAGAGGTTCTGCAGGCTTACAGGAAGCGTAGCGCCAGCATCTGCCTCTGGTGAAGACCTCAGGAAGCCTACAATCATGGCAGAAGGCAAAAAGGGAGCAGGCACAACATATGATGACAGCAGGAGCAACAGAGAGAGCAGGGAGGTGCCACATACACTTAAACAACCAGATGTCCCCTGAACTCATTCATCACCAAGGGGATGGCGCTAGCCATTCATGAGGAATCCACCTCCATGATCCAAACACCTTCCACTAGGTCCCACCTTCAACACTGGGGATTGATTACATTTCAACATGAGATTTGGAGGAGAAAAATATCGAAACTATATCAGGGATGATGACGCCTGCCTTAGAGATAGGCATGAGGACTAATGAAAGAAAGTAGGCCCTGTACAGCCCCCTGCCTGGGGTTACAAACCTGACAACCTCGCCAAATGGAGACGGGGTGTTGGTGTGACCCCACCCCCGACATGGGTGTGGAGTGGAAGTGCCTGCTGTTCTGGACCTGCCACCTTGAGTGCCTTGCCCTGGCTTCTTCCTTTGTAGGCTAGTGGGGGTGTGGGCATTCCCAAGCCTTGTGGACCCCTAAGTGGAATCATTAGCCTTTCCCACCACTCAGGAAAGGGAGACCAACTCCTACACTCTGTCTGCTCTGCCAGGCACTGGGCTGAGCACTTTACCGCCATAATTTCCTTTGATTTTCCTTCCCAGAGAAGTCTGGGGGCCTCTGGGGTATTGGGGAGGAGAAAAGGCAAGGAGTTGAGAACCTAGGAAGGCTCTAGCTTGGCCACTGAGTGCCCTTGGAGAAGCACCTTCCTCTTCTCCTCCATGGCCAGCTCAGCTTCCAGATCAGCCTTCCCTGGTCTGGCCTCTCCATGACCTCAAGAGATAGAGTGGCTCAGCCTCTCTACCCACTCCGTGCAGTTGGCCAAGTTATGGAGGGAGGGCATCTTAGTTTGCTCCAGTTGCCTAACAAAGTGCCACAAACAGAGGGACTCAAACAACAGAAATGGACTGTTTCACACACAGTTCTGGAGGCTGGAAGTCTGAGATTAAGGTGTCAGCAGGGTGGGTTCCTTCTGAGTGTTGTGAGGCAGAATCTGTTCCAGGCCCCTCATTTAGTTTCTGGGAGTTTGCTAACAATCTTTGGCATTGTTCCTTGGCTTATAGAAGCATCACCCTAATCTCTGCCTTCATCTTCACGTGGTGTTCTCCCTGTGTCTCCGTCTCTGTGTCCAAATGTCCCCTTCTTTTTTTTCTTTTTTTGAGATGGAGTCTCACTCTGTCACCCAGGCTGGAGTGTAGTGGCATGATCTTGGCTCACTACAACCTCTGCCTCCTGGGTTCAAGCGATTCTCCTGCCTCAGCCTCCTGAGTAGCTGGGACTACAGATGCCCACCACCACACCAGGCTAATTTTTGTATTTTTAGTAGAGATGGGGTTTCACCATGTTGGCCAGGCTTGTCTGGAACTTGTGACCTCAGCTGATCTGCCCGCCTTGGCCTCCCAAAGTGCTAGGATTACAGGTGTGAGCCACCATGCCTGGCCCAAATGTTCCCTTCTTGTTAGGACCCTAGTCAGATTGGAGTAGGACCTACCCACTCTAGTATAACCTTATTCTAACAGAACTCATTCCATCTGCAACAACCCCATCTCCAAATAAGGTCACACTCTGAGGTACTGACAATGAGGACTTCAGCATATGAACTTTGTGGGGACATAATTCAATCCATAACAGAGGTAGAATGGAAATTCAAGTTCATCTGATGCCAAAGGCCACTTTTTATTCCAACATGCTGGTGCTTCTCAAATTTTGCCAGAGCCTGCCTAATAACAGAAGAGAACGAGATACAGTCTCCTACTTGCATCCACTAGAGGTGATGGGGAGAGGGATTTTGAGTGACTGTCTCCAGTACTACTCCCCCAGGACATGTTTGCTCAAGGCCACCTACGGCTGTTTCACATGCCTTGGTCCCCTGTTTCCTGTAAGCTTCCTGCCCCTATCCTGTGGCCAAGTCCAAGGTAGCTTCGAACTTCCAGATTTGTCCTAGAGTCCTGATCTGGTTATTCTGGGCTTTCTCACAGCAGGAATCCTTGGAGCCCCCATGCAGAAAGGACCTTCATTTGTCTACTACCAAGAGCCCCAGAGTGCTTTTAGTGGCACACAGGTTCCCTTCTTATGGGCATCCTTACTGCACTTCACTGTCCCACCCATTTGTGGTTTTCCCTAGACTGAAGAAGATCTCATTCTGGGTTTGTTGGCAGCCTCCAGATTGCATCTCCAAGAGTGATTGCTTTGGGACCATGTGGAGCCTCATTTGCAGCGGCCACATCAGTCAGAGCCTGGGGTTTCTTTTATTGCCATTTCTGCATGCTACCCACGTGCTTATTTTAGACTCCTCTCTGGAAAGTCTGCTTGCATTTAATTCCTTTCAGCCACACTTTCACACTGTTCTAACCTGTTTATATTTAACAGTTTGAGCACTGAAGTGCCTTGATTAGAATAATCAGTTCTGTATCAGAAACAGCCTCCCCAGGAATGCAGAATCCAGCCAAGTGCCCAGATGCCAAGGAAACAGCCCTCTCTTTCCAGCTACAGTCTCCTAGACCTCAGGAGAGCTGTGTGTGGTGGGTTCTTCAATCCCCAGGTCCTGCCGTCATGAAAAATGAAATCAATCTTGATTTGGATTATTCTCAAAGGATTTATGGAAAGGGGGGCGCCCCTCCTTTACAACAGCTTCGGGATTTAAGTTTGGCAACATTTGTAGTGATCTGTAGGCATTAGGTGCATTTCAGGACCAAGAGAGACTGTGTGCTAATAAGATGCTAATACCTAACACTCATTGAGAACTGACCACGTGGCAGGCACTGGGCCAGCTGCTTTTCCTATAGTGGAGTATTTCACTTGTTCCTTGCAGCCACCCTCTGGGGCAGATCTTATTATTACACCCAGTTTACCAATGAGTAGATTGGGGCTCAGTGGAAGTAAATCGCTTTGAGATCATGTAGTTGGTAAGTGGCAGCAGAAGGATTTGAATCCATAGAGTCTGGCTCCAGAACTCCCAAACAGAACCATTCTCTCGAACTCAGTGTTGCCACCAAGAACTTGGGAGTTTAATCAAACCTCTTCATCTCTAAGTGGGGAAACTGATGCATGGGGGCATGGAGGGGGAAGGAACCTGCCCAAGTTCATAAAGCAAGCTGATCATACAGGCCAGCACAATTTCACAAGTTACCATGGCCAGGGCTTAAGGGTGGGAGAAGTGAAGGGTCTTTGTGGCTAGTATGGTCAGGGACTCTACCTCTTTGGGGGAGGTCCATCCTGCCAATTGGCTTCTCGGGCCTGTGGCAGTGAGGGAGGCCCTTGCTACTGCCCCTTCAAAGATACCTGCAGTGACACCACAGTCAGATATGGTGGCAACAGAGTCGGGGGGGCGGACAGCAAGAATGTGGCCTGTGGCAGAAGTCAGCTTCTGGACAGCCTTGGCTAACTGTACCTTCTCCTCACCACCAGCAGGGGACCGTCTGGTCTCCTTCCTGCCATAGGCAAATCATCATCTTTCTCAAGTCCTTTCGGGTCTCATTTCCAACTGAAGCCTGATTTCCTTATGGTCACAGCAGGAGTTCTCAACATCCTGGGGCTCTAACTCAACGACAAGACACTGGGCCTTCTCTTCACACCCTGGGAAGCCTGAACTGGGACAAGGGAAAGATGAGGGAGCCTCCCGAAGTTTTCATACCAGGAGCCATCAGACAGGGTGCACATGGTGAGCCTCTGCTCTTGCAGAACACGGGCTTTGAAAAAGACTTCACAGAGGATTCATGCTGCCCCTACCCCTAGGAAGCCCCTCTTCAGCTCCTCTGCCAAGAGGCCATCTCTCCTTAATCTCCGTTTTATTGTGGTAAAGTATACATAACCAAAATCTACCATCATAACCATTTTAAGGTGTACAACTCAGTGACATTTAGAACATTCACAACATTGTGCAACCATCACCATTATCTAGTCCCAGAACATTTTTATTACCAAAAAAGAAGACCCCATACCCATTAGCAGTCACTTCCTATATCTTAGCCCCTAATCCCCTGGCAACTCTCTCTGTGGCTTTGTCTGTTCTGGATATTTCTTATAAATGGAATCAAATAAATGTGGCCTTTTGTGACTGGCTTCCTTCATTTAGCAAAATGTTTACGTGTTTCATCCACACTGTAGCACATACTAGTACTTCATTCCCTTTTATGGCTAAATACTATTTTCCTGTGTGGATACAGCACATTTTGTTCATTCATTCATCTATTGAACATTTGGGTTGTTTCTACCTTTTGGCTGTTGTGAATAATGCTGCTATGAACATTCACATACAAGTTTTTGTTGATATGCTTGTTTGTGATTCTATTGGGTATTTACCTAAGAGTGGAATTATTAGGTCATAAGTTAATTCTGTTAAACTTATTGAGGAATCACCAAACTGTTTTCCTACAATGGCTGCACCATTTTGCATTCCTGCCAGGAATGTACAAGCATTCTAATTCATGTACATCCTTGCCAACACTTGCTTTTCTTTTTCTTTTTCTTTTTTTTTTTTTTAAATAAGTCATCCAAATGGGTGTGAAATGGTATCTCATTGTGGTTTTGAATTGCATTTCCCTAATGACTAATAGCATTATACATCTTTTCATGTGCTTGTTGGCCATTTGTATATCCTCTTTGGAGCAATGTTTAATCAAATCCTTTGTCCAATTGCTAAGTGGGCTGGTTGTTTTTTGTTGTGGTGCTCTCTCTTCTCTTTTGAACCTTGTCTGGGAGCAGAAGCAGGGATTGCCATTTTCAGGAATCTCTTATCTTTAGGAAGTCCTCCTGGGAAAATGTTCTCCTCTGGTCCTACTTCTGCATGTTAGAGCCACACAAAGTCTGTACTTTCTGCCCCATGAAAGCCTCTCAGAGAGTTAAAAGAGAGGCTGTTTGCTTTCAGAATCATCTCTACTTTAAGCATTTGTAAGTCTTTTAAATCATTTCTTGAATGTTTTGGTTTCTTTGCAAGGGAGGAACCCCAGAAAATTAATCATGTGCTTACTCAGGAATGGAGGTCATGCCCAATCTTTACACCTGTGCATTGGTTCACCCCTAACATTATGTTTGTGAGTCTAATATAAGCCAGGAGCTGTTGTACATGCTGGGGAAGTATCAGGGATCAAGACAGACAGAAAGCATCACCCTTATGGGGTTTAGATGCTAGTGGAGAGACAACCAAGAGCTGGGGGAAAATGTCCCAAATGAAGATGAACATGATGTCATGTGGTGGAGAATAGGTAGATTGGGGAGTCAGGAAAGGCCTAAACGAGGTGCCATGCAAACTGTCTTAATGCCAAGAATTCAACAACGTGAGAATACAGAAAAGCGTTCCAGGCAGAGAGAACAACAGGCTCCAAGATCCTGTGTGGAATCATCTCCAGTCTAGTACTCAAATAGCTCATATTACATTTGTGTCATAAAGTCCAATGGTCATTTGCAGTCCTCATCTTACTTAACCTCTGGAGAGCATTTGAATCCAATGTCCCCTTCCCTTTGTTTCCATAATATAGCACTCTCCTTATTTCCTCCTTTCCTCTCCAGCCACGTTTCTCCCTCTCCTCTGCTGCTTTCTTCTCTAGTGGGCCATTAGATGTTGGAAGTTCAAGGCTCCTTCCTAGACTCCATTTTCTTCTTACTTCCTCTCTAGGTAATCTCGCCATCGCTGGGATTTAACTACCACCTGTATGCTGATGAGTCCCATCTTCCTATCTCCAGTCTGAACCATGCTTCCAGGAACAAGGCCCATGAATCAAACTGCTTCTCTGATAACTCATCTGTGATTTTTTCACAGGCACCTCAAACGCAATAGGGCCAAAACCAAACTCATGATCTTCTCCCTCAAACCTGGTTCTATCTGGGTGAACGGGCACAAACACCTAGCCACTTTTACAGATGGAGCCATTATACATTTTCTTCCTCATCCACTTACACAACTCTTGACTACATTGTTCATTTCACTCATCGATTTCTGTCAAATCTATCCACTTCTCTTCATCTCCACCCTTCAAATCCAAGACACTGGTGTCTTCATCTAGGACTATACCAGAGCTCTTTAACTGAACTCTTCTTCAACTTTGGCACCCCCCCCCCGTTTTTTTCATACTATAGAGATAATGCTGTTTTTCATAAGCAAATCTGATTATATAATCCCTTCTTGCTTAAAATCCTTCAGAGGCTTCCAGTTGCTCTTATGATAAAACCCAAACAACTTCCTACCGTGGTCTGCAAGGCCATGCGTGATCTAATCCTGACTCACCTTGCACCATATTTAACCTCACTTTATCTGCTCTAGCCACACTTCTCCTCTTTCACTCACCTACACTTTCCACAGTCCTTCCCACCACAGGGCCTTTGCACATGCTGTTCCAGAAAGGGTTATGAAACACTTTTCCCTCTCATCTCCTAGATTATTCCTCCTTATCCTTTAGATTATATCTCAGATGGCCATCTCCCCAGGAAAATCTTCTCGGACCTCCCCCTGCCTTCTGGCCAGGTACCTCTCTTGTATGCCATCAGAGTATCCTCATTTCAACTTTGCAGCACTGTTCAAACTTGTACTGCCAAACTCATTCTGGGGAGTGTTTTGTTTAATGCCTATCTCCCCAGCAGACTATCACCTCTATGAGGGCTGAGGCCATGTTTCCTTGCCTACAATGTTACTCCAACACCTACTACATTTTGGTACTGACCTGGCCCAAAACAGGCACTCACTATTGTGTGTGGTTTTATACAAAGTCCTGGAATTTTACATGTATACATAATCACACAGACCCAAGTACAGACACAGATGTATATGAGCACACACACTACTTAATACATATATATATATATTGAAACGGAGTCTCGCCCTGTTGCCCAGGCTGGAGTGCAATGGTGCGATCTCAGCTCACTGCAACTTCCGCCTCCTGGGTTCACGCCATTCTCCTGCCTCAGCCTCCTGAGTAGCTGGGATTACAGGCACCTGCCACCACACCCAGCTAATTTTGTGTGTGTGTGTGTGTGTGTGTGTGTGTGTGTGTGTTTATTTTTAGTAGAGACAGAGTTTCACCATGTTGGCCAGGCTGGTCTCTATCTCCTGACCTCAGGTGATCTGCCCGCCTCGGCCTCCCAAAATGCTGGGATTACAGGTGTGAACCACCACGCCTGGCCCCCTAATACCTATATTTTAAACATCTGAGTCAATTACCATCAAACTGAAAGAAAAGAAAGGTAAAGAAGAGCATCTTAGACAACTCAGCCTAAAGAAATGGGCTATACTCTACCCTTGAGAAGATTCTACCTGTTTTTCCTCCATTTCTCTTGTTACTTTTGACCTGGGTCAGCTCTCTGGGTTGCTCCCCTGTCTGTTAGAACTGTTAACTCTGGATAATGAGGCCAGGAAAGAGGGCCAGGAAGGTCTGATTATCCTGCTCTCCATGCAAAGCCTGGGTCACAGAGCATTTCAGACAAGTCCTACCCCCGGGGCCTCATCCTAGCACCACAGACTTCATTTTTGAGTACCTTAATGGTAGATTTATGAGGGATATTGGGTTTCTATTTTCCAAGGGGTTTGAGGATGGCCTTGCTGTCACTGCTATTAGCTTATTCTTGAGGACTTGAGATCAGGAGAATAACAGTGCCTCAATATCACCAGCTTCTCTCTAGGCCTCTGCATTGCTCCCATAGAGAGAGGTCTGTCCAGCAATTTCTTGTCTTACAGAAATCTCTGAACCCCATCTCCCTGTTTCTGCCAAGGTATTGGTGGGATCACCTTCTCTTTTCTTTCCTCTTCTGTTTTGAGACCTCCAGGGGCCTGTTCTCTGCTCCTGGAACAGAGTAGGCACTCACACTTTTTTGATTCCATAATCTCATTTTTCTGATGAGTGAATGAATGAACAAATGAACAAATGTTTGCTGAAACCTACAGCATGTATCTTCACCTCCTCTATCGTTATTGTCTTATAGGCTCTGGAGCCAGATAGATCCAGTTTTGAGTCCAGGCTCTGCTGCTCCTTCTCAGCTGTGTGACCTTGCCAAGTCACTTAATATCTCTGTGCTCCAGTGTCTCCTCTGTAAAATGAGATCTGTTAAGGGATTAAATGAGATAATACTGGCCAGATGAGGAGCCCAGACCTGGGCATGTAGCGTAAGAAGTGGTTCCTTCTCCACAGTTGGATACTGGACATTCACAGCAGCCTGGTGTCACTGCTTGGCAATGTAGGATCATGATTAAGAGCACTGGTTTCAAACGTTTCCTTGTTGGATTGGTCCTTCCTAGTTGGAAAGCCTTGATCGAGTCACTTAAGTTGCCCAGGATCACGTAGCCAGAAAGGGACTGAACTGTGATTGAAACCCAGTCTCTAGCCTTTCTACTGGACCACAGGGCCTCTGTTCACCAGAGAAGATGTAAAATATCAAGAAGTAGCCAAAACACTTCTGCCTTGAAGATGTTGTTTTGGAAAATGTGACTTTGGGGCCCTGCAGTTGGCTGCATGCTTGTTTCTGGTTATTCCAGAGAGATTATGGAATGCTCCCTGGGCTGCCCCTGCTGGGTTCCCAGGCTCTACTTCTCTCCTCTCCCCAAGCCTTGAGTGGCTTGTCCCTGGCACCTATGAACCTCTCTCTTGGGACCTGGAGCCCAGCCTAGCCCAGCTCAGCTTTGTGCATCAGGAGTTTTGAAGACAGGCAGCCTTTGTCAGACTCTGTGGGATTCTCCCCTCGCTTTCCCAGAAATAAGAAAGGCCAAGCCTGGGACTCCTCCATGATCAAAAAACTGCTCTGAGGATCTTCAAGAGGCTGGCAGAGGGGCAAGGCATTCTAAGTTCCCCCTCTCCCTTACCAGGCACTTATTAAAAATGCGTGGCCCAGTGCCTGGTGTGCACACAGAAAACAGCAAGCACTAGGACTGGCATCAAGAGAAAATTCAGGGGAAAACATACTTTAGTCCAAAGACAAATCACTCAGAATTTCCAGATGATATTTTACATGCTTAAAAATGTTGGCAATGATTAAAATGAAAAATACAACATCAAGTGTTTGAGGCCTTTGTCCTCATCATAGCTTCATCCCAGCAGAACACGAATCTCTTTGGTGGTTTGGAGCGTGTGGCCACCATATCTTCCAGGCATTCAGGAATGGGACCTGGAAGAATCACAGAGGGGTCCAGTCCACTTTGTGGGCAAATCAGACATCTGCTTCTTAAAGAAGCATTTTTGGAGACTTTCTGGAGTGTTTCTGATGTTCTAGTGCTGCCTACCATTTGGGTTTGCAGCAGACCCTTTTGATTGACAGAATTCTGCTCTACTGTCATTTATGAACATGCTCCCCACACTGCACTGTGATTGTGTGGGTGCGTGCCAGGCACCATCAGAATTGCCTGTTAGGGTTAGAACAGGAGTCAAAGAGCCACCAACACTGGTCATGCATACCAGCTTAGTTTCTGTCCAACTGGGATGTCCTTGAGCAAGGGCATTTAACAGTAAGGAGCCAGTAGGCCTGCTGGGGCTTGGTAAAGTCCCTGCTGCACTTTATCGTGTGTTCCATCTGTGGAGCCTCCTACGGGAATGCAGACAACTGATAGGTCAAAGTTACTGAGGGCCTTCCGTAAAGCCCCCTTCCAATTGAGCTGGTGGCCCCACGCTAATGATCCCAGAAACGCTGTCCCTACAGTAGGCCTGGCAGGCTGTGGTGGGATCTGCATTGGCCTCTGAAGGTCCAGGCCTAGTGATGCTACTCATTCATCTCAGGGTGGAGCAAGGCAGAGACTGACCTGGCTAAGGGCTGGCAGCAGCTCAGCATGTTTGGTGGACCACTTGGCAGTGCTTCTGCCGACTCCCCATCTAGCACATCCTGGCAGAGAAGTTGCCCTCCCTTGGGGGGGCAGTCTCTGCCTGCCATGGATCTTGTAAAGGTCCTCTTGCTGAGGCCCTGCATCTTCATTTTGCAGTTTCTTTATTGTTAAATGAGGGAGTGGTGGTCACCATTGTAGCTGTATCTCTTCCGCCTCTTGAGCAACACCCGGAGGTAGACATCCTGAGTGGTAGTGCCTATGCCTTGGGGAGCAGAGGATCTGGGTGTCGTCTTTGGCTATTCCACAGCTGAACTGCTCAGCGGTTAAGAGTTGGGGGATGGGAGCCTACTCCACCTTTATCAGTGACATGACCTTGGGCAAGCCAATCTGCATCCCTGAGTGCCAACTTCCTCCTGTGTGAAAAAGACACCATAGTACTGCCCCTTGAGTGTTAGCAAGAGAAGTAAAGAAGACCATATACTCATGAGGCTCTGAGTTTGGTAGCTGTGATGTATCAAGTATCTAAGTGGGATTGTACATTTCCACCCATGAAACTCTTCATCTGTGCAAAGAAAAAATTTGCTTCAGTATGTCCCATGATGGCTCTCTTCTTGCTCAGGAGTCTCTACTCTGCTGGAGGAATCAAGCTGACTGACAATTCCATGGTATCCTTTTAAAAGTCTCGCCATGGAATACTATGCAGCCATAAAAAAGAATGAGATTGTGTCCTCTGCAGGGACATGGATGGAGCTGGAGGCCATTATCCTCAGCAAACTAACACAGGAACAGGAAACCAAATATCGCATGTTCTCACTTATAAATGGGAGCTAAACGATGAGAACACATGGACACACAGAGGGGAACCACAGACACTGGGGTCTTTCAGAGGGTGGAGGGTGGGAGGAGGGAGAGGATCAGGTAAAATAACTAATGGGTACTAGGCTTAATACCTGGGTGATGAAATGATCTGTACAACAAACCCCTATGACACAAGTTTACCTATGTTACAAACTTGCACATGTACCCCTGAACTTAAAATAAAAGTTAAAAAAATGAAAATAAATAAAATATTTTTTAAAAAGTTATACCTGGATGTCATTGTGCCCCTTCCCTGCACTGCTTTCCCAGGGAGCTTCTCTCTGCACACCTAGTTCTGCAGCCCCTCCCCAGCCATTGCTGGATGATATGGTTTGGCTCTGTGTCCCCATCCAAATCTCACGTTGAATTGTAATACCCAATGTTGGAGGTGGGGCCTGGTGGCAGGTGATTGGATCATGGGGGTGGAGTTCTCATGAATGTTTTGGCACCTCCCCACACCTTGGTACTGTACAGTAAGTGAGTTCTCACAAGACCTGGTTGTTTAAGAGTGTATGGCACCTCCCTCCCTCTCTCTTGCTCCTGCTCGAGTCATGTAAGATGTGCCTGCCTCCCCTTCACCTTCCGTCATGATTGTAAGTTTCCTGAGGTCTCCTCAGAAGCAGGAGCTGCTTCTGCTTCCTGTACAGCCTGCAGAACTATGAGCCCATTAGACCCGTTTTCTTTATAAATTACCCAGTCTCAGGTATTTCTTTGTAGCAGTGTGAGAATGGACCAATACACTGGGCCTTAACATCCCCACAGTCCTGGACATGGCACCGAGCCAAAAGCAGGGCTCTTCCTAGGTTTTCAGATGGAAGAAACCACTTTCCTGATGTGCACCTCATCCACATATAGCCCTCAGGGGACTTTTCCCTTTTGCTACTATTCCTTTGGCCTGAAGTGGCATGGGAGGGACGGGGAGAAAGGGAGTGCTTTCCACCTCTTTTTCATCATATTCTGAGTTTCTGCTACCTTAACATATAAATAAGTAGGCTTGGTTCTTGATGTGATAATGGGAAATGTACCAGTCAGGATTCTACCAGAGAAAAAGCACACACGCACACAGACACACACACACACACACAGACATATATATACACACATGCACACATATTACACACACATATACACACATGTGTATGTGTATGCATATATGTGTGTGTATATATGTGTTAAATATATATAAAAACAAGAAATAGCTTATCTGGTTTTGGGTGGTGTGGCTTATGCGATTGTGGCTTATGTGATTGCTAGCTAGGTAAGTTCAATATTTGCAGGCAGGCAGGCTGGAAACTCAGCCTCAAGACCGAAGCATTAAATCCTATCTCATCAGTCAGAGTTCCCCAGAAGAAAAGAATAGAATCAATTGGAGATTAGATAGATAGATATTAATATAGAGATAGATGGGTAGATAGATTTTAAGAAACTGGTTTATGTGACTGTGGGGCTGGCAAGTCTGAAATCTGGAGGGCAGGCGAGCAGGCCCAAGACTCAGGCAGGAGCTGACACTGCAGTCTTGGGATAGAATTGCCTCTTCTCTGGGAAACCTCAGTCTTTGCTCTTTAGGTCTCTCAGTTGATTGTGTGAGGCCCACCCACATCATTGAGGTTGAGTCTCTACTTTACTTCAAGTCCACAGCTACAAAATGCCTCCACAGCAACACCTAGACAGGTGTTTGATGGAATCACCAGGGACTAGAGCCTGGCCCAGGTGACACATAAACCTGACCATTGCAGGAACCAGTGGAATTTAGAAGAAAAACCTTTTATCTTTTATCTGTAGATAAAGCCTAGCTTTCAAGACTCTTTTCTGGTTGTGGACACAAATCCTATTTTAGGTATCAAAAGCTGATTCTATCTTTGTTGTTATGTTCTTCCTGTAACTGTTATTAGTCTTCTAGTTATTCCTGGAAGATTTCAGGGAATATTGCCTCTGGAATGTTGTGGATAGAATATCACCCACAAGGAAATGCAAATGAGAAAAACACATTAATAAATTTTTAGAGGAACGTTTTGCCCAAGGAAGGACATTTTGTTTTTACAATTACAAATTATTCCAGTGAAGAAGAAAAAGAAGAGGCAACTAATGAAAGCAGTGAACTCATATTTGAAAACAGCATGCTGAAAACAGCATGAGGGTGGTGGGGCTTGTCCCTGGGCATGGTGGGGACAGACTATTGGAAAGGTGCCAGGAAGGCCATGTCTGGAAGGCAAAAGCTGAGAAAGAGATAAGGGGAGTGGAAGATGAAGAGCAAGGGCCATGCTGTCAGCCCTGCTTGGCACTTGGTGACCCCAGAAGGAATGGACCTGCTGCTTAAGGAGGCAGGTTTCATATGACTGACAGCCAGAGTTGGGAGGAACTACTCAATTCCTATTTTGCTTCTTATCCAAGGGACGATCTCACGCTGCAGAGGGTCCCGCTTGCATCACCAGGTGGACATGGTCACTGGGAAACAAAATGGTGAGGCAGAGAGGGGTTGGCATTGGCCTCCAGCTTCTCTTGGGGAGTTCTGCTTCCAGGGTCAGACAAACCTCGGTGTGGTCCTGGAAAGCTGGAGAAGGAAGCAAGAGGAAAAGAGGTCAGTGTGGTCATCTATGCATAGAAAACTTGGTTTTGATGCTAGCCAATGTGGAGAAGGTTTCTAAACCAGGTGCTCGGATGAACCTCCCTTGACCCACATTTCCCTCCCTTCTCTTGTGGGCCTCTGCCCCTCAAACCAGGGGCTCCCTCTGAGCCAAGATTCCCATCTGATACCTTGTTCCTTGCAGCCCAGCCAGTGCCAGGCCATAACCAGAGCTGGGGAACCAGGTGCCTGGGCTCTGCATTCACATCCTCTCATGGGTGAACTTGCACGCATGCCCAACACATAATGGTGAGTGTTACAGGGGAGGAGAACAGCTAGTGTTATTGAGCACTGTTCTTCAGGCTTTACACATACTGATTCCTCTATTTAAAATGTAATTCAATGGGAAAGGAAATTCATTTTATTTTGTTGATGATCAGCTTATTTAAAGCAACATAACATTTTCAATTTTTTAGAAACAGTTTTGTTGAGACAGAATTGTATGTGCATAACATACAAGTCACCGATTTGAAGTGTACAATTCAATGGTCTTTAGTATATTCACAGAGTTGTGCAACCACCGCCACAATCTTACAACATTTTTGTAATCTTTAAAAGAAACCCTGTACACTTTAGCTATCACTCCCTGTACCTCCAAGCCCCACAGCCCCTGGTAACCACTCACCTACTTTCTGTCTCTATGGATTTGCCTATTCTGGACTTTCAAATGAATGAAATTGAAAATGTGTGGACTTTCATGTCTGGCTTCTTTCACTTAACATAATGTTTTCAAGGTTCATCAAAGTTGTAGCATGTGTCAGATTTTCCTTCCTTTTAATGGCTGAGTAATATTCCATTATATGCGTAGACCACATTTTGTTCATTTAGCCACCTGTCGATGGACATTTGGGTGGTTTCCACCTTTTGGCTCTTATGAACATTCTGCTGTGAACATTCCTGTACATGTTTCTGTGCAGACATTTATTTTCATTTCTCTTGGCTATATACTCAGGAACCTCCTGTGGTAATTCTATGCTTAATCCTTTGAAGAATGTATGTATTCTTTTACTCATCACAACAGCCCTATGAGATAATACTATTTTTATTCCCATTTGGCAGATGGAGAAACCGAGGCACAGAGAGGCTAAGTGGTTTGCTGACCTGCCCAAGGTCCCACAGCTAACAAGTGGTGGCTCCATAATGTGATTCCTGGGGGCTCTGGTGCCAGAGCTCCAGTGCTTAACAGCTGCCCTGTGCTGTCCCTTGACTCACAGACTGCATCCAAGTCCCATGAGGCCCTGGGGCAGCTGGGTCTCTGCCGAGTCTTCCCATTGCTGTCTGCAGGCCAGAGTGGCCAGTGTGCCAAGTCTGTTCCCTTTGTCCCCAAAGGAGCTTTGCAGCCACAGCCACTCAGAAGGAGGCAGGGCTCTGGGCAGGCAGCATGCAGGGCAGGCCAGCGCTCTGCATGACACTTTGAAAGGGCCACACATTTCCTCATTTGTTGCTGACCGTGGGCCACATTATTGAGTGTGGTGCTGCATTTCCACAGAAGGCTCTGTGCCACGTGCCTCACATCTTCAGTGGCCAGAAGATTTCAATTTACAGAAAACCAGCAGATGCTTCAGCAGTCATGGCAAGGCTCCCAGATCTTCTCATGGGAAAGCCTCCACCTGTGGCCCTACAGAGGAAGAGAGGTGGAGACAGGAGAAAAATCCACTTTAGAAGGAAAGAAATGGACCTGGCCTGTGCTTGCGGAGGTGGCCTGTGGGCTGGAGCTGAAGCCAGGCATATGGGGTCAGGGTAGGTAAAAGCCTCCTGCAGTCTGGGATTTGGAAAGCCTTGTGCCTAAATCAATAGCCCCATGAAGGCCCAGCCTGGGCTCCTTTCAGATATGGGCCAGGTCAGGTAACTCTGGGACAAATAAAACCTTCTGGGTGCAGGGCTGGGGCGGGGAAGGGCAGAGTGCCCCAATTTCAGGAACGCACGACAGTAAATCGGGACCCCACTTCCCCCACCCAGGGACAACCTCTGGTAACAGCCTTGGGTACCCTCTTCCTGATGGGCAGACTGTGTTACCACAGGTGGCAAGAACTCTTATAAAGATATCATTCTGTATGTGTGTGTGTGTGTGTGTGTGTGTGTGTGTTTGTGTCTTGCCACATTATCTTCACCTCCAATTTCTTCAAGCAAGGAGCCTAGCCTGGCTTCTTCAGGCACCCTTGCCTCAGGGAAGATTTAGAGAATAAGCAATAGTGCCACTTTCCTTCTTATCACTGGAAAAGCACATTGAAGCAATGATGATGAGTGCTGAGGTGGGCAAGGCAGGAACCCTGGGCAGGGAGAAGCAACAAGGAGGAGGGGGCTTGCA